>NC_056747.1:876713706-876942425 GCF_019279795.1 Protopterus annectens
AGACAGACAAGACAGACAAGACAGCATACAGGGGCAGTATAGAACACATGTGGGGGGTAAACACCTTGGACAGGGAGGGGTGTTTGGAAATCAGAAGCCCATGATCCCCCAAATGGAAATAGTGGGACTGAGATCCCCACCCATGGGCAGTCACCACTGCACCTTCACGGCCCTGAAGGTGGCTGTGCTGGGGGCTGAGGAGGAGGGGCAGGCTGACCCTCTAATTGCACCATGCAGCCCTGAAGCTGGCATCGCAGATCTCCCAATTCTTTGTGGAGCTCCCTACACATCAGACCCTGGACCTGACTTCAGGTGACAGGATTCTGTCCGCGCCCACTACTGGGGGGACAAGCCCCATCCCATGAGGCAGTTTTACCTGAAGGTAGTGCAGGACCAGTGGACGAGGAGTACTCGGGTGGGTCCCAGATGTGTTGGGGCCTGGTGCCACGGCCAGATGAGGTGGGAGATGTGGGTCCGCTGGGAACAGCCTTCCAAAACATGCTATGGTGTTTCAGTTTTAGAACATATGTGGGTTAATAATAGGCAGCACAATCCAGGATTAGTTATAACAGCATCCAAAAATATTCCTATTAACCCAAAACACCAGATTTGGAACACTTTGCATAGCAAACAGTGCACATGCATATATGGAGCCACAGTGACCATTACAATGGCATTCAGGTTACATTGATAGCAACAGGCCACAAGTGATAGTATTTCAACATGGAACATGATGAATAGAAACACATTTCATTATTTGTTAAACAATAGGATATATGTCCCAACAGTAGGTTTGTGTAAACATACACACTGATTTGTGTGTTTAGATTATTGTTGCAGATATGGGGGGGGGGGAAATGACAATTAACAACTTTTATATCTGCAGTATGAGGTCCTCTGACATTTTTTCCTGTTTATATCTTCCAGGTACAATGTCCCATGAACAGCTTCCTGCATATACACCCCAGGAAAATGATGTCATTATAAACTTCATCGTACTACATTACTGAAGCCTATTTGGACACAGGGCCCATGATCTGCAAGAGAGGCCCGCCCTGTGGTTCGAGCTCATCCACAGGGAAAATGATGTCAGCCTGCATAACCACAGTTATGAGCAGATGCAACACTTGTGCACTGATCTGATCCGCCATGTCTGTTAGCATGCTGCTGCAGTTAGGAGGGACCAGCTAGCCACAGGTGGGGGTCATGCCATGCAGCCCCCACTGACACATGCTGAGGAGCTCCTCTTCAGCATTGGGGTACCCGCCCACCAGCCAAGCCAGGAATCTCAACATAGCATTGTGGAGGTGGGTGCCACATATACAGTGGACGAGGAGTGTGCAGGTAAGGGCTCAGGGCACATTAGTAGACCACTGTTGCTTATCCATCTTTATCTGTAAAGTATCCTCATGCATATGTCAGATAACATAGTCTGTTGCTGCAGTGTAGTAATGAACAGATGTGCATAATCTTTAGTATTGTGGGTTTGTACTGTTGATGTACTGAAATGCTGCTCCTACCTTGTACCAATGCTGCAGGTGTGGCTGCTGACATTACATCTCTCATACAACTATGTATGTCCCTCTGGTATACAACTGGGGCAGCAGCCTGTAGCTGGTGAGTATGGAGTTGTTTTGTTCAGGTTTGCCAATATGCTGGCCATGTTATAGCCATGGTATTTGCTATGCACACATTTAACACACCTACCCATAATACATGATGTACATGTTCACTTATTGTTGCTGTTAACTGCACTGCATCACAGTGGTCACCATGGTGGCATATTGGAAGGGTATATAAGAGTCCTGCAATATACCTAACAACCTGTCAGTGCAATATGTGTGGATAGAGATGAACATAATGGTGGGACAAATGGCCTACAGTAGGGACATGTCTGAAACATTACCCTTATACGGTGGCTACAACAGTGTATACACCAGTATTACAATGACAACTGTTCCTGATCTAAACAAGGGCAAATCATAATACCATATTCCACACTTTTTATAACCTGTATTGTGATCCTAACATGAGCAATGAATGTGTAATATGGAATCCTATGTTAGGACAACAAATATGGGGAATACATACCTTAACAAACACTGGAAGCATATGAGTGCAAACACTCCAAATAATATATTGTGGAAGCAGCTTTTGAGGTACTGACAGCATTAACTCTTCTTGAGTACACACCTTCCATCAAGTACAGGGCCTCAGTGTCACACCAAGTAATGATCTGCTGTCCAAAAAGTATATCCATGACATTTGCCCATTCACCTGCAACAGAGGCAGCCGTGGCTTTCACACATCTTGCAAACCATGGAATGGATCCCATATCCAAAAGGTAGCACTCAGGATTGGGAGAAGTAGCCTTACCTCACCATTGCATATACCATGGTAAACAGTGCAGACAGTTATGTATGTGTGTATGAAGTATGGGACAATATTAATGTAAAAAATAAACAGATGCCCATCCAAGACAGATGCCAACACATGTTGAAAACTGGTCACAGAGGCTGCTCAGAAACACACAGCAACACTTAGGACTTGCAGGAATGTTTAGCAAGTAATTCCTGTGCAGTGCCTGTGTCGACAATCGCCTGGAATCGGCATAAGTATGGCCTATGGGTTACGGTAATTATATGGTAGAGTTGTTCCACAGGAAACATCATCCAGGGCTCTCTAAAAGTAGCATATGCATAACATCAAATCTCCCAAAGGCATGTGTTGCAATGTGTAATGGTGTACTGAGACCAAGGCTAAAACCTACATACAGTATTAATAAAGATACATGTGGTGCACAAGCAGCACCTCACTGCAACTCAGGCCCACCATCCCCATTTTTACCTTGCTGGTGCCAGTGTACATTTTTGGGTTTTATGTTCATTAGCAGGATCTAGGCCTGTAGACATGGCATTCTAAATTTGGAACACTGCAAAAATGACACTCGTGTGGCCCATAATTGTGAAGTATCTGCAATAAGGCTGAGAATGGGGAGGGGTGTCATCCTGCAACACAACAGTGAACTGAAGCATACATCCAAAGCTTGCTAAGAATGGTTGTATCTGAACACAGTCAAGGTCATGAATTGTGCCAGACATAACCCTGACTCCACAGCAATAGTGAAGGCACTCTGTGACCTCCAAGAGCTGTGCCCATGAGCTGACCTTGCAATCCGGCAGAGTTGAGGGACATTTGTAGGGCAGAGTGACCAAATAATGGCAATTGTATATGGGCCATGTTAGTATTCCCCTTCCAGGAATAGTGACTGCTGTAGTTCACTTAACAGGTGCTGCAAAAAAACATTGTGTTAAGGGTGTGCACACTTATGCAACCCATATATTGTATGCATCTCAATCAGCATCTGCACGACTAACACATTTGTTTGATACTGCATTTGATTGCACAGGTCATATGTCACATATCAGGTGTGTGTAATGTTAACATATGCAGTACTGTGGCCCCATTGCATATCATTGAAGAGGCTGGCATGTCAACAAGGATGTGTACACTCCTCATATCCACAGTAAACTTTGAAGGTTGTCAGTGTAGTCAGCTTTTATTGCTCACACATGCACTGCTGATGATGAGATCTGAAAATCAGAGGTCAGGCATTAACTATTGACATCAGTCCTCATATCATCCTCGGTATGTGTCAGACAAACACATAGGGGCTGTGAGCATGAGAGCAAACATAACTGCCACACATATACACACTCAGCAATGGTGTGCACCCTCATGAGGTATGGTGCACAGTACATGCCAGGGTACTGTACAAGTGCACAGCAATACTGTGTACATGGGTGCAGTGTGTTCCAGGGGAAGGGGCATCACCTACTAACACAACTCATGCATCACAGAGATGTATAATGTTGGTAACAAGGATTAAGTATAGCTGCAGTGCATGCTGTTGAGTGCCATATGTCATGCATGTTGTCTGTTGGGTAGTGAGAGGTCTGTGTAACATTTTTGTGCCACCTCACCTGTAAGGGTGTGTGTGTGTGTGTGTGTGTGTGTGTGTGTGTGTGTGTGTGTGTGTGTGTGTGTGTGTGTGTGAGTGTGTAGAGGTAAGCAATAACGTACAGGTTTTAAAGTGCATTTTTTGTTTTCCCCACACAGGTGGCAAGGTGGGTCAGGGTCCCTCCTGCAGGCAAACTGATGTAGTGTTCATACAGACTCTGACAATGATGATAGGTATGGTGAGGCACAGGCAGGGTTGTCAGGGGCTGAAGCTGTGCCATCAGTTGACATCCCACTTTTATCCACCCCATCCCTTCACACAGTCACAGTGCCTATACATACCCCATCACCAGTGGCCATAGATGAAGGACAGTTGGCGGGTGGTGGCATGGGACAGGACAGTGTGGGGACTATGGCAAGTGTGTCTGTACACAGCAGCCATAGCCAGATGACCGATGAAGTACCACACAGGCAGATGTACAGGAGTGCTCAAAGGAGGGCTGCTAGCCATCATGCCCCTGGCAGATGTGCCACAGCAGGTGTCATCAGACACATGTTTCGGGCCATCATGGAGGCACAGGCACATATGGAACATTACATCAGACAGAGTCTGAAGCTCCAGAGGGCTACTCATTCTGCTGTACTTGACAACATCCGTCATCTTGCAGGTGCCCACTGTTATTTTGCAGAGGTCCTGGATAGACAGTTGAGTGAGATGGTGGGAATCCTCAATCATGTAGTGTCTGTGTTAGAGTATATGATGAGAGTAGGGCATCAGCCACGTGGACATAGGTCAGCAACACCAACAGGTGGAGGTCTACGTGGATGTGCAACAAGTCACAGCCACTCCTGTAGTGGCAGTACCAGCATCAGCACTGCAGGGGGGTGCTCTCCACACCACAATGCAGCAGGCCACATGCATGTGGTACTGGCCGGTCCCAACAGGGATGCGGATCCAGCAGACATTTGTCATTGGGGAGAGTAACATATTTGAACTTCTACCTGGTACTGCCTGTGGAACCACTGGCAGGCACAGTTCCCATGTCCATGGCCGGCTATGGTAACTGTACACCCTGCCATGTACAGTCTGCAGCTGTCCAACAAATCCCTGTATAGGGCAGCCACATGGCAGAACTGTGTGCATACATACATACACACACACACATCACCAGCACAGCTAGGACACCTCCATACCTACACACACCACCACTGCACAGCCCAATTGATAAAGAACCCCCTAACACAGACACATGATGTCAACCAAATGACTCAGCCTAGATTTCTGGCAAACCCACAACACACCCTGTGCATATGATGATACTTGTGCCACATCCCTGTCATCCATACCATCGATGCAGGGGCATGCCAATATGGTTCTGATGCACAGGATGAATGTACTAAGGTTTAGCAATGCAATGCTGTTTAACATGTTTTCACCTGGAATGTTTAATGCTTACATGTCAGGGTGTGTAGCTGTCTAGCCATGATGCATTATCACTGTTATTAACACAGACATATTGTGGTCTCCATAATGTATTCAGTTTGTGTTGTAGGTGTCTATGTGTCATCAGGATGTTGGTCTGCTGTCCTTTCCTACAAAGGGTATGGCACTGTGGTGACACATTGACTGTGTTATATCCTGGGTACAGATTAACATAAGTAACAGGTCTGTATAACAGTTACTGCATGTACCACATGGCTGATACGTTTGAGGGGTATATACAGGTGAGTGCATGGTGGCGGATGTCAGCAGCTCTTCTACAGTGGACAATGGTAAGTGTACTGGGTGGCGTACACCAAATGTTTGTGAATAACACACACACACAGAGGCTTTGGTGTTGATGCAATACACAGAGAATACTGTACACATGAATGTACTTAATTTTGCAGTGAACTCATTTTGGCCTATGTAATTCCACCAAGACAAAATAGGCAAAACATCACATCAGTAAATAATCAGTCTGCCAGTTTAATGTCATTGATGATGGTACTGGCAGGCAATATGTCCTCTTCCTCAATGTAGTGCAATCCTGAGTTGTTAAACATAGGTGTGCTGGTGTGGGTGGCACAGCCCTCCACTTTGGGGGGTGTGGGGTGGCGTAGAACCACATATAGTGTGATTAACAACTACTTAACTTGTTAACATAAACTGTACAGTATAACAGCAGACTAAGCGGGGGTATACACACAACAATAACCCCAATAAGGATGGCTGTGCCCCCAACAACCACACCCAACTATATTTACCAACTCCAGTATCACTGTACAGCTGTACAGTGGGGAAGAGGGCATTTACACATCTACTACTAGTTTTGATGGAATCAATTTCCACAAGATGATTCTTTTGAAATGTTATCTTTTGCCAGTTATTTCTTGGACAAATGATCTCCTGGGAGATGTATTTTCTGCAAACTGAAGTAGATCCCTTCATATAAACACACATTTACTTGGCAATACTGAGAATGGAACCCATAACTAGGTACTTATTGCTACTAATGTATTTGGCCTTAATTGCACACACCACAGAGCTTTTAGGATGAGGTGTGTCCCGAGTTTCTTGTTAAGTGTAGAACATCACCGGGCCTTGTACAGTATGGTAATGGGGGATGTACTGGGTGTTAATGAACAATACATAGTATGACATACTGTCATATACACATTGAAAAACACATAGTCATAGACACATCTGACAGACCCGGGTTTAACAGTGCTAACTACCTTGTCAGTGAGTCCATTCTGTTACAGACAATTTGCACACAGCATGTAAATCATTGGGCTGGACAGTGTAATCAGTTACCCGGTATTGTTGATGGTGACAGCGGTCCTCATACAGTGGACCTTGGAACATGTACGGGGTGTACCATGGTGTAAAGACAGTATACCCAGCACCCACACCCCACATTGGATATTGTAATCACTGAAACCCATGATAATGCTCTGACATACCCACAACCACACATTAAACAGGACTGCAATACAATCCCTTGTCTATCTAATCAGTGCTACTACAGGGATATGCATTTATTGCACATGCCCCAGGGATAGTAGGGTGAGGGTTTGTCATGGCTCTCCTTATGTCAGCAACATCACTATCCCTTATAATGTATGGCAAGCTTTATTGAATTTGGAGAATGTGGCCTCAGAATGCTGTCTCCTACAAATATATACACTCACACACATATACACACTTGCCAGGACTCAGAGGATAACCCACACCTATCTACCCATTTGTAGAACAGTGTTATGATGGTACTGCAAGCTCCAGGTAGCCCATAGGATGAACAGTGTAACAAGGTACATTTAATGTCAATTACAGCAGCAGCCATTTTTAAGTATGGCAATGGGGTGGTGTAGTTGGTGAGAAGACCCTGAGGGTATTATCAACTACAAGATTACAAACACACAGACACTGTTATTCTCAGTAATGCACACTGATACATTTGTCAGTACTGGGGTCCATAGGTGGAGGTGCTCCTAGGTGTACACCAGGCTAATGTCCATGGAGAGATGAGAAGAGTAGGGGATGTGGGTACACTAGTATCATGCCACCTGACATTTGTCAGCAGGCCATCTTTCAACTGATGAGACTTGAGTGATCCTGAGGGTGACAGTTAAATGCAATATCCAGTCATCTGGTTTTGTCTTGCAGAAGGGCAGGGAGGTGCTCCAATTGACATGTATGCAACATATATTACATAACATGGCCAGTGTCTGGGTTAGAGACCTGTGCCCAAGCATTTTCTGTTGACTGTGGTATTCTGGTTGAGGTATCCATGGCATGTGATGCATACAGGGTGGGGTTTCCTAGCTGTGGCATTCATAACACAGCTGGGCAGATATGTCAATCTCAGTCAATCATAGATTGCCTGTAAGCAGCCAAGATAGATACCTGACATCTGCACATCTGTACAGAGGACAGACAGAAATCAGCTAGCCAACAGGTTATGCATTAGTATGAATGTTTTGCCAGACATACATCTTGACACTGATAGGTATGCCATTACTACATGACAGCAGCCCTCAATGACATGCCCTAAACACATAGTAGTCTACAGTTAATATCTACATATCAGATCAATATCCAGTAGAAAATACTTACTAACATACAGCTCGCACAAAAAGAACACGATAGTCAGTACTCAGAATCCAGCTTTGCGAGGGGGCGTGGCCAAGGATGAACACAGGATAGCAGTAGATTTCTTCAGCTCCACCAATTTCATTACACTGACAGGAATTAATTACTTAAAAATTAATTTTTGAAGTAATTTTCTTTCTAAATATGTTTGTTTTATATAGTTCTTGAACTATATCTAAAAAAGAAAGGAAATTTTAACAATATTCCTGTCAGAAATCACTTTGGAAATTTTCCTGTCAGTTTATCAGTCTGAAATGAGTTCTAGTAAGACAAATTCTCAAGACTCCAGCATCAAGAAAGAACTTCAGTCTCTGATAACTATAATCCAGCAACTTACTGCTAAGATGGATAAAATGGATACTAAAATTGATACCTTCATAGAAAAACTACAAAACAAATAGACTTGTTACATATAGACCTGCAACAACAGAAGATCCAGATGACAGGCATAGAAGAAGCTGTGAATGACATGGAAAATAGAATCCAAGAAGAGGAAATCAACATTGAGTTTCTGCTGAAACAAAATACACATTTACAAACAAAGCTGGATGACCTGGAAAATAGATCTAGGCAATAACATTAGGATTTTTGGACTGCCAGAAAATATTGAAGGTAACAATATTACTTCTTTTTAACAACATGGCTCCCTAAAACTTTAGACTTACCAGAAGCATTCTCTTTGGTATCGAAAGAGCACATAGATCTATAGCTAATACTAACTCTAACAAAAACTATCCTAGATCAGTTATAGTTAGATTTCTATCATCTTTTGATAAAGAGATGGTTCTTAAATCTGCTTGGGCTAAAGCTCCTGTTAAGATTAATGAGACAACTGTGCATTTTGACAATGACTATTCTTCCATGGTAATAGCTAAAAGAAAAGTTTTTCTGCCACTAATAAGGGAGCTTAAAAAGCACAGTTTAAAACATACCTTTAGTTATGTACTCACCATAACTTTAGATGTTTGGGATCCATCTCTCACATTCTGTACTAATGGGCTCGAGCCGATCCCTTGGCTCGACGGCACGCTTATGCTATAGGCGAGGCCTCTTATTGGCTGAGCTATCTTTATCCCAGGATGCACCACCACTAATCCCCCAGATCTTGTTTGTCCATTCATGCACACATGCACAACTTGTTTATATAACATTGTTAGATGTTTCAAGATGAAACAACAGGATTCGGACCTTCTGATATCCTCTGATCTCCAAGGAAGGGGAAGGAGGGTGGATTATTAGGAATGTGGCGAGATGGATCCCAAACATCTAAAGTTATGGTGAGTACATAACTAAAAGATGTTATGTGATCCTATCTGCCTACATTCTGTACTGATGGGACAGCGTAGCACCTAAATCCCAGGTGGCTCATTGGAAAACACTCCTGAGCACTGTGGAACCAAATGAAGCTCATCCTCTAGATGCCACAATTTGTAGTGGGAAATAAAGGTGTGCGGGGAAGACCATGTAGCCGCAGCACAAATGTCACTAATAGCAAGCTTAGAATTAAATGCTATAGAAGTAGCCATAGCCCTTGTAGAATGAGCTTTGACAGAGGTGGTAAGCTCTTTGTTAGAATAAAAATAAGCTTGAGTAATACAGTCCCTGATCCATTTGGCAATAGTGACCTTTGTGACAGCTTTGCCCAATTTATTGTCTGCAAAGGATACAAACAACTGATCTGTTTTCCTTGATTGTTTGGTCCTGTCTAAATAAAAACGTAACTGCCTCTGGACATCTAGTGTGTGGAATATGAACTCCGTTTATTAGAGTATTTTGGGAAAAAAACTGGAAGCTCTAACGATTGTTGTAAGCAGAAACTAGAACAAACTTTAGGGACAAAGGAAGGATTTGGCCTGAGGGATACTCTGTCCTTGTGAAAAACTAAGCAGGGTTTTACTGACAAAGCTTGAAGCTCTGAAACTCTTCTGGCAGAAGTAATAGCCACCAGAAAAGCTGTCTTCCATGATAGAAACTTTAGATCACATGTAGCTGCCGGTTCAAAGGGGAAAGAAGTCAAGGCACGTAACACTATATCGAGATCCCATGGAGGTGCAGGATGTGAAATCGGAGGTCTTAATAGAGCAGCACCTTTCAAGAAGGTCTTACACAATCTGTTGCTCATTAAAGGTGGGTCTATCGATTGGTGAAAATTAGAAATTGCTGCCAATTGTACCTTGATGGTAGAAACTGAAGAGCCTTGATTGAAAAGAGAAGTTAAAAATTTTAGTACTTCTGCCACGGGAATAGAAATGGGGTCCAGGCCCGAGTTGAGCCCAAATAGCAAATCTTTTCCATTTGCTAGAATACAGTTTCTTTGTAGCAGATTTATGAGCCGAAGACAATATGTGTACAACATCTGGATCCAATGTATGACTCCTAACTATAGTCGGAAGAGGAGGAGCCAAGCCGTCAATTTTATGGTGTGTAGGGACTGGTGGAATAGTCCCAACTGATGAACCAGTAGGTCTGGGATCTGATCCAGGAACCATGGACCTTCCAGAGCATATTTCCGAAGATAAGGAAACCATACAAAAATGGGAAGAAATTGAGGGTAATGCTGCTCAATGCCAGAAGTCTAAATCTCAAAATGCACGCACTCGAGGCCCTTCTCAGTATGGAGAACATCGATGTCTGTGCTGTAACTGAAACCTGGTTCAAGGCTCCTGAGAGCACCCCGGCACTATTAGGTTTTACCTCATATCATGCTCCGCCCCAAAACCCGGACCACTCCACAAAAGGAGGGTGTATCCATATTCATAAAGGATACCACACCTCCAGGTTGGTGGCAACATGAAGCTCGAAACCATCCAGGTGCAACTAACAATAGGCAAAACTGCTCTACAAATTGTAGCATGCTACAGGCCACCCTCTCAAACTCAGGAACCCCACACAGCCTTCCTGAAGACACTGGAGGGTATAAATGTATCTCCAAACACCATCATATTGGGTGACTTCAACTACCGAATATAGACTGGGAACATTACTCAAGCCCTAACTTTCTAGCCCAACGGTTCCTGGAGTTCATAAATTCAAATGCCATGGAACAGCTAGTCACTGTTCACGAGAGGAGAAAATATACTAGATCTCATTGTCACAAACATGGGGACAAAATGCTCCACACCGAAGTATATCCCTCATTGGTGAGATCTGATCATAAACTAATCTCACTGGAAATCCACATCCGCCCCCACCCCAAACAAAAGACCATAGTGAAGAACTTCTCTAAAGCAAACTTCACACTACTCAAGACTGGTGTGGTATCCTTCAAGGCCCCTGAGTCAGAGGAAACCACAACCCAAGCTGTGGAAGCCCTTACAAATGCCTTCTATGAACACCTCCAGGACTGCATGGATCAGGCAATCCCAAATAAAACCAAGACTCTTTCCACAAAGGGCAAACGTCCAGTCTGGTGGACCCCAGCCATTAACAAACTTTACAATAAGAGGAGAAAGCTATTACATGATAGAACAAAATCCATAAAAGGGAAGTCACCCCTGATCATTATTAGTAAAAAATTACGAGCACTCATAAAATCAACTAAGGCCAATTTTGAGAGAAAAATTGCCATGGATTCAAAGGACAATCATAAGGCCTTTTTCAGCTATGTTAGGAACCTGGGTGGAAACTCACAGATATGCTCAGAATTAGTCCAAAATGATACAAAAATCACTGAACCCACAGACATTGCCAACATACTGGCAGACAGGTTCAGTGCAAACTTCACCCCTCTCCCCTAAAGGAGAGATAACTATCCCAGCCGAGTGTAGCCTCCCGGACATCTCAAATGCGCAGGTGAAAGCTGCTCTCTCTAAAGCTAAAAACACAGCATCAATGGGACCGGATGGTGTCCCCGCTGTGTGCTACACGAGCTAAATGAGGAATTAAACCCGCACATAAGGCAGCTGTTTAATCTCAGCCTTACCACAGGATACGTGCCCAAGGAGTGGCACGGCAACTGTGGTCCCACTCCACAAAGGTGGCCTCACGGACCCTGGTAATTACCGCCCCATAAGCTTAACAAGTCTAGTCTGCAAAGCTATGGAGAGGATCATAATGGAGCTCATAAACAAAGATATAGGGGACTTGCAGACATTGGACCCGACCCAGTTTGGCTTTGTCAAGGGAAGATCATGCCTTTGAACTTGGTCGACTTCTTGAAATAGTCACCAAGGCCATTGATGAGGAAAGGCAGTCCATACAGCCTACCTTGACCTTGCAAAGGCTTTCGACACAATACCCCACTCGGTATTGTAGAAAACTACCAGCTTAAATGTAAACCCATATGTCACAAGATGGGTTGCAAACTGGCTTAAGGACAGAACCCACAGGGTTAGAGTTGCTGGCACTGTGTCAGACTCCAAGCGGTCACAAGTGGTGTCCCACAGGGCTCGGTCCTTGGCTATTGTTTGGCATCTACTTCTCAGAAGTACAGGCCAACATGGGAGGACTTTGGCTGACAAAGTTTGCAGATGACTGCAAACTGGGCGCCATAGTGGAAAGTGCATCGGACACTAATATCCTTCAGAAGGGACTCACGGAAACAGATAGCTGGTGCCAGAGCCATGGCCTGAAGTTAAACGCCAAAAATGTATAGTCATACCCTTCGGGAAAACAAGGTAACCCCAAGCTACCATATAGGTGGCAATCCACTAAGCACAGAAGAGGTTATCAGGGACCTGGGGACCCAGGTTGACAGTGGCCTTTCTTTGACACTCACATTGCTAAAGTGGTTAGAAAGACCTTCTACATTGCCCACCTGATCATGAAGGATTCACATCCAGATCTAGTGAGGTCATTGTTCCCTGTACTCTTCACTTATCAGACCAATGATCGAGTACAATGCCCCATTCGGGATGTATCTCACCCGACATCTGCAGCAATTGGAGAGACCCCAAAGTTCCTCACCAAAAGGATAAAGGGACTCCAAAATCTGTCATATGCTGCCAGATTGAAGAAACTCCAGCTCTATTCAGTCGCATACCGTCTGCTCAGAGGTGACATGTGCCTGACATACAAGGCCATGTCCAACCCGGAATTAATGGACATGCTCCACCTCAAAAATCCAAATCCACCAAAACCACTAGAGCAAGCGACTTAAACCTTAGCACGGATATAAATAGGGCGTGCTGGAGGGATAGATTTATCACTCAGAGACTCCCTATGCTGTGGAATAAAATCCCGGTCCATGTGAGGCAGAGCACCTCGCTGACTCTGTTCAAGAGAAATCTAGACCTGTGGATGGGAGATCGTAGGTTTACAGGAATCATCTCTGGGTCACTGCTGGACAGAGGCACAACAAACTAATGGGCACAGTATTTTTTCATATAAGGGGTGGCGTAAGCCACAATAATTTGGGCTAGGCTTATAAATGCCTTAGGGCAGATAGCCTAGTATAAACCTATGAACCTATGAACCTATACTTGACGGGGCCAGTAAGGAGCAATTAAGATCATTTTGCTCCCCAAGAGAGATGCCTTTTGAATCACCCTGGGAAGGAGAGGAACTGGAGGAAAGGCATAAAGCAAGCCGGTGGGCCAAGGACAGACTAGCGCGTCCATGGGGCTCTTCCCTGGAGCCGGGGTTAGGGAGAAGAATTCTTCAGAGCAGTGGCAACACGGAACTCCCCATTTGTTGAAAATCTGACTTGCCACTGTCATATTCAGAGACCATTCGTGGGGAGAGAGGATGGTTCTGCTCAATCTGTCGGCTATCACATTGGACTTGCCCGGTATGTGAGTAGCCATTAGGAAGCGTTTGGTCGAGACTGCCCACTCCCAAACTCTCATGGCTTCTCTGCAAAGAGGGTAGGATCTGGTCCCTCCCTGTTTGTTCAGGTACCAGACAACTGACATGTTGTCTGAGTGAACAGCAATTACGCCCTGAGGGAGATAATCGTGAAGGGCTTGAAGAGACAGAAGTACTGCCCTCATTTCTAAGATGATGATATGAAGTAAAGTCTCTTTCGGGTGCCATTTGCCTTGGACTGACCTGCCCAGGGAATGCCCCCCCCCACCCCATCTGGGAGGCGTCCGTGGTCAAAGTGGCCGCCGGAGGAGGTAGAACAAAGGGTCGTCCCTGATCCAGATTGGAGGGCACTAGCCACCAGCGAAGGTCCCGTTTGCATGTTTCCGCGATCCATATGAGGTGACTGAGAGGGAGTTCCTGAAAGGACCACTGAGCTGAAAGAAGCCATTGGAGAATTCTCATGTGCAACCTTGCCAAGGGGACTAGAAGAACTGTGGCGGACATAGATCCCAATAGCTGCAGGACCATTCTGGCTGGGGCTTTGGACCTGGGAAGTAAGGCTCGAACTTGAGTCTGTATGGTTTGAATTCTGTCTGTAGGTAGATAGACCTGCATTTGGTTTGAGTCTATCTCTACCCCTATGAATCTTATTCGTTGAGATGGCAGCAACACAGACTTTGTCCAATTGAAGGTGATTCCAAGGGAGTTGCTCAGTGATACAGTGGCTTGTAGGCTCCGCAGTAGTAGATGCTTGGAGGTGGCAGTTAGGAGCCAGTCGTCTAGATACGGAAACACCTGGAATCCTAGACTTCTCAGGTGAGCAGTCACGACTGCCAAGCACTTGGTGAACACCCTCGGGCTGTGGTGGGACCAAAGGGCAGCGCGCGGAACTGAAAATGACTGCCTCCTAGGCTGAAGCGCAGATGTCTCCTGGACGCTTGATGTACCATGATATGGTAATAAGCGTCCTTGAGATCTATGGAGCACATCCAAACACCCTTCTCCAGCAATGGGAGAATGGTTTGTAGGGTGACCATCCGGAATTTGGACTTTTTGACTGAACGGTTGAGGATGCTGAGGTCCAAAATGGGCCTCAAGTCCCCGGTCTTTTTTGTTACCAAAAAGAATCTTGAGTAAGTCCCTAATCTGATCTGGTCTACGGGGACCGGTTGGATGACTCCTTTTTGCAGCAGCTTTAAAGCTTCTGAGGCTGCAGTATCCCGCTGACTGGGTGGCGGGTCCGGGATTTTTTTGGACTGAAAGGGGGGATGAGAGAATGGGATGGAGTAACCTCCAGCGATAATTCGAAGCACCCATCGGTCCTGAGTGATACCTTCCCAGGCTTTTAGGTGCTTTGAGAAATGACCCCCGACTGGCTCCGGAGCAGCACAGCCGGGCAATCCCTCAGGGACTATGAAAGGCTGAAGAGCCACGAAAGGACTCGCGGTCTCCAGTGTTGCGAGGGCCTCTGCCGCCTCTGGGACGGCATCTTCCAGAAGAATTTCCCCCTCCTCTGCCTCTGGAAGGGGAATCCTCCTGCTGCGAGGGGTAAGGCTTCTGAGATCTACGGAACCACATCTTCCCTCCTCTTTTAGCCTTGGGATAAGGCCGAAAGGGAGTGGAAAATCGTGCCCCATACGGCAGTCAGAGTCTTACCTTCCTTTTCACAGCGGGTTAGTGTGTCCTTTACCTTGGGTCCAAACAGGAGGACCCATCAAAGGCGTCAGCAAAGGAAGACTTAAAGGCCTCATGAAATGACACAGGCGGAGCCAAGCTTGTCTCCGTAGAGCAATGCCTGTACCCGCCGCTCTACTCGCCCCTTTGGCCGCATAAGAAATGAGCCTCATGGACGAGTTGAGTGGGCGACATTGTAGCCAGCTGAGAGCCAACCGTCTGGGCCAGCTCCTCAGGCAGGTTACCCAAGAGGGTATCGGATAGCTCCTTAATCAGATCCCTCTGAAATCTGGTAAAGTGCGTAAGGTAGTTCAAGGACCTCAATGTAAAGGCGCTGAACTGAGGGTGCACTTTCGTGCGATCCATGCTTCTAGACTCCTTATTAGGAGGATGGACGGACGTCGAAGCCTCTGCTACATCTTGCTGGGTAGCAGATGCCACCACCAAAGCATCTACAGCCACACCTTTAGTTAAAAACTCTTTTTCAGGGGGTGCCGAGAGGAACTTGTTCAGACGAGCAGGCACCGGTTCCACAGAGTCTGGGTGTTCCCACGCCCTTCGACAGATCAAATCCAAGAGCTCATCGAAGGGCGGAGACACCCAGGAGGCGGAGGGCTGAGCCCCGAAGGCCTTCAGGAACACTGACTCATCAGCAGAGGGAAGTTTGGACTGCCAGCCGCCTCGTTTTTTTAGGGCTTCCAGGATGTCCACAAAGGAGACATCATCCGAGGACGACTTTGGGGACCCCTCTGCATCATCGAGATCAGTGTCTGATGTCAGAGACTCATCAGGGGAGTCAACGTGCTTCCTCTTGCACGATCTCTTCCTAGGGGGTTCTTCCGAAGAGGCTTCAGAAGGACCTCCAGGAGGGGGAGAAACCCCAGCGGGGGTAACCTGAGGCCCAGGGGCTCCGCTGTCTAAAGACAGGGGAACTGCCAAAGACCCAGACTCCGTATGCAGGGATGGCACTGGGGAAACCGTGGAGGTAGCCAAGGAAGATTTGGCTAATGCACTCCTCATAGCCCTGAAGGCGGGACCACCTCCGTGGCCATGACAGTGGACGGCACTCCTGCCGCCAACGCACCAAGAGGGAGACTTGGGACTGAAAGCACCAATCCCGAAGCCTCCCCCCCCCCCAGGGCCGAAGGAGGAAGTCCGTGTACTGAACTCCAACCCAAGAGCCGGAGTTGGAGCAAGGGTCGGGCCCGACCCTAAAACCTCCACCGGTTCCATCAGTGCCGGCTCCAACGGTGCCGAAGCTGTTGGAGGAAGAACCACAGTAGGGGAGTGGACCATCGGCTCCGAAGCCGAATGGGCTGGAGCCGAAACTAGCTTTTGGAACACCGGAGACTGGAAGAGTCTAAGGAGCACCCTATCGATGCCCGAATCAGACATCTTGGATGATCTAGAGGATACCGATCGGGCCCAAACCGATTTCTCCATTGGCTCCAAAGGGCTCTGGGACCGGCTCCGAATAGTCTCTACCACTATCGGCTCCGAGGGAGATCTCAAGGTAATTTCCCTCGGTGCCGATAAGGACTTCGGCTCCGAAGGGGAAGAGTCTGAGCCGGTAACCCTTATCGGCTCCAATATCAGTGGAGCCGATGAGGGTGACCCGCCTCTTGACACTATAGTCCTCGGCTCCGAAACCAGAGGGGTCGAGGCTGGAGGCATCGAGGCAGACCATTCCGCCCTTGGCTCCGAAGTCCATGGAGCTGATGGAGAAGTCTGCTTAGATCTTTTTGCAGTCGGTTCCGACTGACTGGTCGGAGCCGACGCTTTCTTCTTTTTGGAAGGAGAAGGAGAGGAAGATAAAGTCTCCTCGAAGGATGGCTTGATTAACCCCTTGAGGATTAATTTGTTCTTCCTCTCCTGGAGGACTCTTGATGAGAAAGCGTGGCACACACTACACGACTCTTGTAGGTGCTTGGCACCTAAGCAATAGACGAGGAGTGGTCGTCCGTTATGGACATTTTGAAACCACACCTCGTGCATTTCTTAAACCCGGAGGGTCTGTGTTCTTTAGACATAGCCAAGGTCAAACAGTTGTCTACAAACAATCAAAAAAGAAGGGTTACAGCAAGTAAAATATCCCTACTTTAATATTTTAAAGTTTAAAAATAAAATATATATATTTATTATTATTTTTTTATTTATTTTTTTTTAATACAGTAAGTAAACAATTACTACAGAAGAAGAGAGATAGAGAGGGTCAAGACCCTCTAACTTAATCGGGTACTTGATCCACACACAAAAAACCAAGGTAGTAGAAAACAACAGGGGAAGGCCCCTCTAAGTGAAACGGGAAACCTTCCCTGACAGGAAAAAATACAAAATCCTCTACCAAAACTCTCATACAACAACAAAATAGCAACAATAGCTGTTAAAACAGCTTTTGGGTTTAAATCAAGCAAATTTTTGACAGGAAAAATCCTAAATAAATAGTACTTAGCCCAGCCAAGTTGAGACCACGTCTAAGCTTTGTAAGCGGCAAACGAGATCTGGGGGATTAGTGGTGATGCATCCTGGGATAAAGATAGCTCAGCCAATAAGAGGCCTCGCTCTATAGCATAGTCGGAGCCGAGGGATCGGCTCCGAGCCCATCAGTACAGAATGTAGGCGAGATAGGATCACATAACATCTTCTGTTTCCTGCCAAGCTAAAAATCTTCCTTCCTGATGGTCCTAAAATTTTTGATGACTTAGACTCTGCTTTACTGTTTATCAAAAAAAATAAGATTTTGGATAAAATAGAGGAAATGGAATGGGCTAGTCCTTCATTAAAGAGACTGGCAACTGAAACTTCGTGGAAGACTTCAGAGAAGAAGAAGAGACTAAAAAACAAATGATTTGTTCTATGTTTTTTTTTCTTTTTTCCTCTCATCATTTTACTTCATTATTAATCTTTTTAAATATAGTTCCTGCATTTCCAGAAAGCCACAAATATTCTGAAAAGATTTAATCAAAGTTATTCTCTGTGTGCAAAGAAATGTTTTGTTTCATAACCAGTCAAAATATCTGAGGAACTAATAACAAGCTATTATTCAATTTGTTTCTCTTTCTGAAAAGAGAAGTAAGGTCAGTAATTTGATACATTTTTTTCTTTTTTCTCCTTTTCTTCTTTTCTTTGTTTAAACAATGACATTCTATTTAGATTATGTAGTGGGTAAAGGGTGGGGAGGGCAGGAGAGAAGAGTAATGAAAATATGATAAATGGAATAATAACATATTTATTCCTTGTAAAAAGTTTAGATGTTCTTCAAATGCTATTCCTAATTATACTTTCTTGATTATACTGCTTATGCTTGTTTGTAAATAATCTGTCATGCTTTAACTAATAATAATTAGAACTAAATAATAGTAAATAATATGTTTTATTTTTAACTCTATTAATATAAACAGTAAGTAATATTCCATTGTATATACTTCTTATAGCTTTCTCTTATATTTTTTTATTTCTGGCTTACACTCTTTTATTTTCTACTCTCTTTTTCTTTTCTTTATTCTTTCTCTTTATTTTTTCATATTAATATATAGAAATGCTTTTGATCATATAGATACAGTAAATAATAAGATTTGCATAAAAATTGAGTTGGGACAAAAATATTGAGTTTTATTACTTATTAATAACTTTGGGCTTAATTTCACTTACATAGAGGCTGCAATAACCTGTAAAATACATTGTGAAGGTTTTGTCATGTTTAGATGCATTTACATTGCTAAATGAATGTTTGTCACTAGTTCTTAACAAGTTTCCCGCCAAAATGTTAAGGGAGACAATCTGTGATGTGGGCTACCTCATGAACAGTGTCCTCGAGTTGTTTTAAAAGCTTCAACTCTCAGAATTCTCACAGAGAAGCTGAAAGCAGTCAATTTAACCTTTGACCCAGATATCACACTGACACATCGCAGATTCAGGAAGAACACTCTACCAGGAAATAGAACTGATGCAAATGAGACTATGTGAAGGAAAATGAACTCTTTAACATTTAAATGTGAGTTATTTTATATAATTACTTAAATATCTATGTTATAATTCATAAAATATGTCAGTTATAATGATTTTAAATGATGCAGTTTCTTGTAGTAAGTAAATGTCTTATTTTAGAAGGCATAGAAAATGAAACATTTATTCAAGTGTTTTTGAAAATCTACTTGACTGCAGCATACTAATCTGTGTTAAAAACTTATGTTCCAAACATATACATTACTATAACTCATTTAATTCATCTGATTGACAAGCATAAATAACTTTATAACTCTATTCTGGAAGAAATTGTCATGTGATATATTTTAAAGCAGTAGTATAGACATACAAGATACAGATGGCTTTTTTTTTACAATAATGCAAGTGTTTCTGAGAATTTGCATAACTATGCAGTATGATTTATAACAATTTCTATAAATATAATATTTTATTCTATTGACAATAATGAGTATGAGTAAAATGCTCATATACAAGCAATTCAAGGTTTTTTTGGAAGCTGTTGACTGCATTTACATGACAGTAAATAGATGCATCTTAATATATGTAATGTCTGAACTATATTAGCCAAAGTTTTGATTTAAATGAATGTTAGAGCTTATTTTTACATACTTTGAATAAATTAATATGTAAATATGCCTTCCTTTTTTTTCTCTCTCTCTCTCTCTTTCTTTCACTCTCTCTCCCTCTTTCACGTCTTTTATTTCTCTCTCTCCTCTTGGTTCCTAATATCAAGATTATTTGACTGCTATTTGAATACAAGTGTATTATATTACATAGATGTATATAGTAGTATGAATAGTTTTTTAAAAAAAAGTTTATTTTAGTTTATATGATGCTGTTTTATCAAATGTGTAGTCTTGTCTTGCTAGATAATTGAATTGAAAGCTGTTAATTTAAGTTAAATATAACCAGTATTAAATTGATAAGGTGGTAGCTGAGGTACTGCTGCTTAGGGTAGGGGTTAACTTGAGTGGTAAATACTACTCTAAGTTGGAGTTTTAACTCCAGGCTGGATGCAAGGTTTAATCCTTACATTATTTTCACTTGTTCATTGTTATATGTATATAGTTTTGACATCCACAATATATTTTGTACACTCATTGTCACTACAAACAAAATTGAATCCTATACAAAATCCCATAAGAGATTCAATAAATACAGCTATATTTAAAGGTACACCTAAAGGAGAAGATGTAACATTACTTATGTTGTTATTTGTTATTTGTTATTTTGATCATAAGATTCTTAAGTTTTAAAATGCCAAATGACATCTTTAAAAGGAATTTCTTTAAACATTAATGGATTGAATAATCCGTGTAAAAGGGCAAGCCTAATAAGATACATTAATTTACATAAGACCAACTTAGTCTTCCTGCAAGAAACCCATCTCTTGAAAAAGATATTGATAAACTAGCCACAAACAAATATACAGTATTGGTTAGTTCAGAGCACACTCAGAAAAAAGAGGAGTGGCTATTTTATGGAATAAAAGTATGCCCATTCCTAAAACCATTAAGTCTTATCAGGATGACAAAGGAATGTTTTGTATGGTTACAATATAAATTAATGGGAAGACTTACACTTTAATTAATGTATATTGGATACCTGGAATTGGTATTAATACAGTGAAACATCATCTTGATAAGATCATATCATTCTCTATAGGAGATATTATTTTAGCTGGTGACTTTAATTGTATACTACATGAAAGTGATACTACCACTATAGGAAAAAGAAGAATTACATCTAATGCAAAACATTTAAATGATTTTGCTAATTCTTATCATTTGAATGATATTAATAATCAGATAGATTCAAAATCATTACCATACACCTTTTTTCTAACAGATACAAAACTTATTCAAAAATAGATAGGGTCTTTATTTCTAACCAGATGGTAACATATTTAATTAATTCCAAAATCATTTCATGTCCTATATTTGATCATAATTCAATTGTTTTTGAATTCATGATAAAAAATACTCATAATGTTCATATCAAAAGGATACCAGCATACTTAACTCAACTAAAAGACTATAAAGAATATATACTTTCAGAAGTAAAACATTTTTTAGACATAAATAATACTCCTGAAGTCTCCATTGTCTATGTTTGGGATGCCTTAAAATCATATCTATATGGACAAAGTATCAGATGGTATAATAATAAAAGGAAATCTTGGGATAAGGAATTGTTAGATATTCAAAGTAAATTAGACTCTTATAAACATAATAATAAAGAAAATATTATGGACAAGAAAGTTATTGAAGAAATAAACAAACTAAATGAGAAATACAAAGAAATTTTAACTCATAAAGTTAAAATAACTTTAGAGAATACAAGTTTTGTCTTATTCAATAAGCCCCAAATACTTACATAGACTTAAAAATAAAACAAAAAGGTTGAATAAACAAAACCATATCAAAGAAATCTTTTCTCTAAGGAAAAGAAGAATGTTTCTAGTATACCAGAAATACTAGATGAATTTAGAAATCACTTTCACAAAATTAACCATAATAACATTAACATGGAACCTAAAGATAAAATAAAGGAGTTTATAACCACAAACATGAATAAAAAGCTTAATAAACAACAGATTAAACTATTGGACAAAAGTATTTCATATACAGAGGTTATTACACAAATAAATAAGCTTAAATCAAACAAAGCACCGGGTAATGATGGTATTATACCAGAGATATATAAAATCCTTTCTAAAAGTACATATTCATTAATACATAAGGTTTTTATTTTGGCCCAAACTGAGTTAATAACCCCCCCATCTTGGCAATATACATTTATTTCACCAATTTTAAAACCTAATAAAGATCCAATTAGATGTACTTCATATCGGCCCATCTCATTACTTAATGTTGATTATAAAATGTTTATGAGTATTTTTGCTGATAGATTGAAGACAATCATCCCGCATTATAGATATAGATCAGACAGGCTTCATTGTAAATAGAAATACTTTTGATAATATAAGAAGAACTTTAACATTAATTGATTTTGCAAATAGGAAAAGAAAGATTTAACACTTATTAGTCTTGATATAAGTTCAGCATTTGATTCAGTAAGTTGGGACTATCTGTTTACCTTACTGAAGTGCACAAACTTCTCAGATGCATTTGTAAATCTAATTGAGCATTTATACAAAGGAACATTGGCTTATATTAAGGTAGGAACATATGTTTCACAAAAATACCCATTTTAAAGGTACAAAACAAGGATGTCCACTTTCTCCACTATTATTCACTTTAGTAATGGAGCCTTGGGCTAATTTGATCAGAAACAGTACTGACATAGAGGGTTTTGAAATAGATGAAAATACAACATCCAAAATTCAACTTTTGCAGATGATGTTCTAATTACATCAGCAGGATCTAATTCTTCTATGCAGTCTCTATTTGATAAAATGATGAATTTTAAAAGTATTTCTGGTTTAATATTCAATGAAGAAAAACTAAAATACTACCTATATATACGAAAAAATATTCTCATTAGTGATTTTACTAAATATGTACCCAATTCAGGTCAGATAACTTATTTAGGTATAATACTATCTAAAGATATTAAATCTATTATATATAATAATTATAATACCTGTTTTCTTAATATACAAAATCTTTTGAATACCTGGAATAATATGTTTTTACTATGGAGGAGAGACTTACAATTATTAAAATGATAATATTCCCCAAGATTTTATACTTAATACAATCAATAATACTTCCACCTACAAAAATAATTATCAAGAAACTGAATACACTAATGTTAAATTTCCTATGGACACCTAATAGACCTAGGATTGCATTAAAGAAACATACTAATAGCTGGTCTCAAGGGGGTATTTCTTTTCCAGACTTTAATTTATATACTATCTCTTCTATTGTAAAAGTTATTACTTTATTAATAGATCAGTCATATGTCGCAAAATGGAAAGATTATTGGGAGCTAATTAGTATGCACTTCATGAAAATCTCCTTAACACATAAAAATATGATTGTAAATAACTCCATGGTATGGTTACTAAAGGAATTTTGTACTTCACCTATTACACCTAAAGATATGGTTTGTTACCCATTAAATATTATTATTAGCTATCGTAACTTTATATTCATGCACCCTAAGTATAGGGAATGGAATTTTATTATATTCCCTATAATGTATACTCAGGGTATGCTTTTGTCATCTACTTCTGAAGGAACTCATTTAGCTATAGATAATGATCTAAAGTACTGGTATCAGTTGATATCTGATAATAAAGTTAAAAATCTAGATTTCTTAAAACAAGAATTTGATCTAAGAGAAACTTGCTGGTTAGAGGTTCAGACCTTTAGACAACATCTTATTAATAAAATAGATCTAATGTCTATAACAGTTAAAGAATCTATTCCAACACTGATTGATTACTTGATATTAAATTTACAACATAAAGTTTCTGATAAAGGTAAACTTTTATACATACATAAAATTATCAGACAAGAAACTTTTTACAGTGTAGATACATACTGGAATTATTTCACTTCTATTAATGGGGACCCACCAAATCAACAAGATAAACAATATATATTGGAATCTGCCTATAGAACTATGTCTTCCATTGTCTGGAGACTTTATACATGGAAATTTTGACATAGATCTTTTTATACACCTTTGATGATGAATAAAATAAATAATAAAGATAATCAATGTATAAGATGTAATGTAGAAATTAATGCTGACTGGGCTCATATGTTTTATGACTGTATAAAATTGAAAGAATACTGGAAGTCAATTAATGAATTTTGCAGGCTCTTTTACAGATAATTTCATTATTTCTAAATCTCTTATATTATTCAACACACCTGTACCTCAAAGTGTTAAAAAGGTTAAGCTTCCCTTGTTATGGTCTATTCTGGCAGTGGCTAGGAAAATAATAACCAGAAATTGGATTTCAGATACACCTCCTTCGTTCAATGAATTTAAAAATGTTATGAATATAGTGTGCCATATGGAAATAAACACAATTAGGTCAAGAACAACTAGAAAAACATCTTATTATATTGTATGGGATAATTTACAAAATTTGTTAAAAAAATCCTAATTTCAATAGCATGGTATTTTAGTTTAATTAATTGATCTGATTGTAGTGGATGTCTTTGTAAATACTTTAGTTGTTTTGTTGAATGTTATAATCATATCTATTTTTAATTACTTGTATAAAATTGTTATGATATTTCTCTTGTATGTTAAAACAATAAACCTGTTTTGAAAAAAAAAAAAGAATCCAGCTTTGCATGCAGGGGTGTATGGTTCCAGTACTGCAATCTGCAATCCACTCTTACTTGGGAAAGCACTGTCAACAGTAGTAATGTAATGATACACTACATGCAAGTGTGACTGCATATAACCTGGGATACTACCCATGTATGAAACACATGCAAAGAGAAAAGATTGTTGTACTAGCCATGTATACTCAGGTGTCCCATACATTATATTCACACCCCTTGCTACTGTAATGACAGCACATAGAAGCATGTTATGTACATGGAATTAAATACACTTATTAAAGATGTCATTACCCTGTTATTTTATCAGACTGGAATGTGAGAATTGGTTACCAGGGCTGAGCTATGTATATATAACATATGCTTATTGTGAAGTCATTCCTCAGCACCAATAGTCACAACCTCTTAGTGCAAGGGGATGTCATGTAAGTATTGAAGGTATAAATGTAGACTGCTGCTACTGTAACAGGTGTTGTCTTAACAGAAATGTTGTGTGGGAAGTCACATCTGATATTGACATGTACGCCATCAGTTACTGACAGACATCATAAGATCATCACAGTGCAGTACCACAGATATCACAGTAATGATCCTGTGGAGTACAACAGAGATATGACCAACAAATGTGGGCAGTCTGACACACTCTGCTCAGTCCAGAGGTATACATAGAACCCCTTAGTGCAAGACATGTGGACCAAGCCTGACAAAGTGGTGGTTTACAGCCATGTAAATGGTGATATCATGAAAATACTGGAATAGATAAGCTCACACAGTTTATGCATTCACACACTCCTGTCTGTCTTGTCTGTCCTAACACATATTAACCAGAGGAGCAGAGGTCCCAAGCCCACATACTTCCCACTAGTTAGTGACATGCATCTTCACAGCATCCCACTGCTTTTTCAGAAATGCACAACACTTATGGTTGCCAGGCAATGGTACATCTGACAAATATCTGGACATAACATCACACTAGGTAAAGACACTGAGCTGCTAGTCGTGTCACAAAGCACTGTGTAAACTACAGGCAGACTGCCACAACACTGACCCAAGTTTTCTATGAGGGAATACACATGTACTTGCAAATATAGCAGGCACTACAGGCATGTAACAGCAAGGAGTAACAGACACCAGTGTGAAAGTGCATACCCACAACCAATCTCAACACAGTCACAGTCACATTATGATAAGCCTAATTAATAGTACAGTATATGGACTGTGTGAACAAAGCCATCCTCATATTTGCCACTCTCACAATAACCCTACATATACTGGCCCAATACACAGTGTAGTCTGATGCCTGACTGCGGTATGGGACATGTCTCAGTCTGGCCCTACAAACATATACACTGATAGGGTACCGTAAACTGGAGCAGCAAGCAACGTCAGATAGAACAGGACCAAGAACAATGACATCTATCACAGTCTGTACACAGGCCAAGTAACATATTCACAATACACACTGTCAACAATCACCATAAGTACACAGGCCTTACTACTGTACAGACTACAACAGAATGTCCAGGTTTTATCCTCAAATAACATGCCTAGTGGTCTGATATCTCACTGGCTTATCAGGTATGATGTCAGTAAATAATGATATATTGTACATATGCACCTCTCACTGTATGGAATATGGACAAAGGGTGACAGACTTGGGGGACATAGGGTCAATATTGACAAATTGCTGTGATAAACTGAGAAAATTCCTGGTGTAACAGGATTTGTTGTGACATACCTCTTCTGAGGGATATGAAGTCAGTAACACACATGGATGTCACCAAGTACTAATTGCAATCATCAGAGTATGCTACTGCATTTATAAAGATAGGAAATGTGTGAGTAACACACCACATGTAAGACACCAAACTTTGGCCAATCTGCAGATAGCCCTATAGGTGAGAGTTTCCTCAACCACATAACACTGTCATGCCACACTTTAAATCATGTAGAACAGCCATATCCACACAAACCATGTTAAACCAACATTACTTCAAATGTAGAACAGCAATCCTTATAGTCTGTCCCCATATCTGGAATATCCCCCTTCTGTTTGTTGGTCTGTCTACACAGTGTATGTTGTAAGAGGTATTTCCAACTACCGTCTGTGATGCTATTTGTCAGACACCCACATAAAGTCCTGCTCACAGTGAAAGAAAAGGGCCAACACACACATAAAGTGCTTAGTTATAGGAGTGTGTTTCCATGCAATTGGCTATAGGAATGATACCACAGCTGTTCCACATACAATTAGCAAGTGGGGGACTGCAATTCAGGCATAGGCAATCAGCTGATCATGAGCATTACTTACAAAACTCAAGCTGCTGCCTATGCAAAACATATGTACTTTTCCACATCCACAAGAGAGGGGGAGAGAGAGAGAGAGAGAGAGAGACAGAGAGAAAGAGAGAGACAGAGACAGAGACAAAGTAAGAAAGGAAGGGAGTAAGAGAGTAAGAGCCAAGCGTGTTTGTGTATGATCCATGAGTGGAGAATGGTATCTGGGTATTATAACAGTTGTCTATATTGTTTACTAATCCATACTGTCACATAGTAATTGCACATGGCTGCACATATTTATGGCTGAGGATTGTCTACAGCAACCTCTACAGTGTCTGAAAACTGTTGGCTTTATAATGTGGACATTGGGACATATAGATCATCAGTGATGTAGCAAAATCTACACTACAATGGAGCGTGTCATTACACAATCATCCCAACCCCCACACAGGATACTGATAACACACAAACACACACTTACCAATATTGAGTTTCAACCTCCTACCTGCCTATGTATTTCTGTTACAGTGTTACACAGTTATGGCACCGCCACGGAGCTTACATGTTAAAGAACTATCCAAAGGTATAGGTTCATAGGTTCATAGGTTCATACTAGGCTATCTGCCCTAGGGCATTTATAAGCCTAGCCAGAGTTGTGTGGCTTTCACCACCCCTTAGGTTGAAGAATACTATACCCATTAGTTTGCCGTGCCTCTGTCCAGCAGTGATACAGAGATGATCCCCGGGGTAAACCTATGATCTCCCATCCACTGGTCAAGATTCCTCTTGAACAGAGCCAGCGAGGTGCTCTGTCTCACATGGACTGGGATTCTGTTCCACAGCATAGGGAGTTTCTGGGTGATGAATCTGTCCCTCCAGCATGTCCTATTTATATCCATGTTGAGGTTTAAGTCTCTTGCTCTTGTGGCTCTGGTGGATTTGGATTTTTTGAGGTGGAGCATGTCCATTAATTCCGGGTTGGACATGGCCTTGTATGTCAGGCACAGGTCATCTCTGAGCAGACAGTATGCGACTGAATAGAGCTGGAGTTTCTTCAGTCGGGCAGCATATGGCATATTTTTGAGCCCCTTTATCCTTTTGGTGAGGAACTTTTGGGGTCTTTCCAATTGCTGCAGGTGTCGGGTAAGATACATTCCGAATGGGGCATTGTACTCAATCATTGGTCTGATAAGTGAAGAGTACAGGGGAATGATGACCTCCCTTGATCTGGATGTGAATCCCTTCATGATCAGGTGGCAATGTAGAAGGTCCTCCTAACCACTTTGGCAATGTGAGTGTCAAAAGAAAGGTTACTGTCAACTTGGGTCCCCAGGTCCCTGATAACCTCTTCTGTGCTTAATGGATTGCCACCTATGTGGTAACTTGGGGTTACCTTGTTTTTACCAAAGGGTATGACTATACATTTTTTGGCGTTTAGCTTAAGGCCATGGCTCTGGCACCAGTTATCCATTTCTATGACACCTCTCTGGAGGATATCTGTGTCTGATGGATTTTCAACTATGGCGCCCAGTTTGCAGTCATCTGCAAACTTTGTCAGCCACAATCCTCCTATGTTTGCCTGCACTTCTGAAAAGTAGATGTCGAACAAGAGGGGGCCCAGGACTGAGCCCTGTGGGACACCGCTTGTGACCGGCTTGGAGTCTGACATGGCACCAGCAACTCTGTCCTTGAGCCAGTTTGCAACCCATCTTGTGACATATGGGTTTACATTTAAGCTGGTGAGCTTTTCTATGATACCCGAGTGGGGTATTGTGTCGAAAGCTTTTGCAAGGTCAAGGTAGGCTGTGTGAACTGCCTTACCCTCATCAATGGTCTTGGTGACTGTTTCAAAAAAGTCGACCAAGTTCAAGAGGCATGATCTGCCCTTGACAAAGCCAAATTGGGTAGGATCCAATGTCTGTAGGTCCCCTATGTCTTTATTTATGAGTTCCATTATGATCCTCTCCATAGCTTTGCAGACCAGGCTTGTTAAGCTTATGGGGCGGTAATTACCAGGGTCCGAGAAGCACCGCCTTTGTGGAGTGGGACCACAGTTGCCGTCACGCCACTCCTTGGGCACGTATCCTGTGGTAAGGCTAAGATTAAACAGCAGCCTTATGTGTGGGTTTAGTTCCTCATTGAGTTTGTGTAGCACACAGCCGGGGACACCATCCGGTCCCATTGATGCTGTGTTTTTAGCTTTAGAGAGAGCAGCTCTCACCTGGGCATTTGAGATGATTGGGAGGCTACACTCTGCTGGGATAGATATTTCTCTTTTGGGAGGAGAAATTTTCACTGAACCTGTCTGCCAGTATGTTTGCAATGTCTGTGGGTTCAGTGATTTTTGTATCATTTTGGACTAATTCTGAGCATATCTGGGAGTTTCCACCCAGATTTCTAACATAGCTAAAGCAGGCCTTATGATTGTCTTTTGAGTCCTTGGCGATTTTTCTCTCAAAGTTGGCCTTGGATGATTTTATGAGTGATCGTAGTTTTTTACTAGTATTGATCAGAGATGTCTTCTCTTTTTCTCTTTTAGGGATTTTGCTCTATCTTGTAGTAGCTTTCTCCTCTTGTTGTAAAGTTTGTTTATGGCTGGGGTCCACAAGATCGGGCGCTTGCCTTTGGTGGAAAGGGTCTTGATTTTATTTGGGATTGCTTGATCCATGCAATCCTGGAGGTGCTCATAGAAAGCATTTGTAAGGGATTCAGCAGCGTGGGTTGTGGTTTCCAATGGCTCAGGGGCCTTGAAGGATACCACACCAGTCTTAAGAAGTGTGAAGTTGACTTTTGAGAAGTTCTTCACTGTGGTCTTTTTTGTTGGGGGTGGGGGCGGGATGTGGATCTCCAGTGAGATTAGTATATGATTAGTATATTTGAAGGGAAGGTAGTAAGTGTGAATGTCCACAAAATCAGGTGTCAACTAAGACACACACACTCTCTCAGAGAAACACACACACATTATCACAGTTGGCAGGATCAAGATTAGAACTCCTACCTAACTAGTTTGCTACACGACAGTATTCCACAGTTATTGCAAGTGCCACAGAGCTTTTAGGACTGAAACTTTGCCAAAGGGTTATTTCAAGGTGAATGACATCAGCAGGCATGCTAAAGTAGGATAATAGGAGGTGTAGTGAGTGTGAATGGCTTCAAAATCATTCATCTCTACACACACACACACACACACACACACACACACACACACACACACACACACACACACACACACACACACACACTCTTGCCACTACTGAGATGCATAGGTTCATTGTTTCACAGGTGTGTAGTAGGTGAATGGGCCTGAAGGCTGCACAAGGCTAGGCAAAGGGAATACCTTGGCATCAGGCCACATGACAATAGTCTCCAGTGTGGCTCAGGAGTTTAGTCCCTGGAGTGGTCCCCAGGGGTGGGTACTGTATTCACCATCCACTCATCTGGGTTACTATTGTGGGTGGCCAGTGATGTGTACTGCTTCCCATGTATGTGAACTATATTTCATAAATTGGACAGTGTCTGGGTTGTGCACATGTCCCACATGCATGTTCTTTGACATGTGGATGTGTACTTGAGGTCTCTGGGGCATGATGTGTGGACAGCTTGTTATCTTCTAATGTAGCATTCCTGAGCTCATTTGGTGAGACCTGGCTATGTAACTGAAGTTGAGCTTGCACCTACATTGACAGCATGATACAGGTATTCAGTGGAGTTAGTGGCATCTGTCCATACAGGGCATTTGTATAAGGCATGGTATTCCCTTTGTGGGTTGCATTTGCAGACACTACAGTTGTTGCAGGCATCCTGTGGGGAACATAGCAAAAGGGCCACTGTAAGCATTTATTTGCCTACTTTGAGAATGGAACAGGGTGCCATGTCCTGTTACTTGCTGGATAACACACACTCAGGAGATGTAACACATCAAAGTACTTTCTGATGTCAGTGGCACCGTTGTGGTCAACAGGCATGTAGTTCACTACAATCAGACCATGATTACTATCTGTGAGGCAATATGCAGAGAACTACCAATATAGTGGTTGTTGCCTAGCCAAGTGTGTTTGCATATGAAACGTGGATGGATAGTGTTCTCTGACTAATATAAGGGTTGCCTATATTGTTCACCTATCCATAATGTCACATGTAGGGCTATGGATTGTCTACACCAGCCTCTCTGGTGTTTGACATCTGTTGTCCTTGTAAGGTGGACATTGTAATATATACTAGGTCCTAAACATAATAATTTAGCAAAACCCACCCCACAATGGATCCTGTTATTATACAATCACAGCAACCTCCACACAAGTTACTGATCACACACACTTGCCAGTACTGAGATTCAAACCCCCTACCTAGCTATGTATTGCTACTATAGTGTACTGCATTTATTAAATCCCTTCCTAGCTATGCATTGCTACTATAGTGTACCACATTTATTGCACACACCACGCAGCTTATAGGATGGATGTTGTCCCAAGGTACTTCTAAGGTGAGCCCTTGTAAATACTGGCATTGGCTGATGTAGAGGGTGAGAGATCCCAAAAATAATACCCTACACACACATTTACATTTGCCAGTGGTGAGGTTCAAACTTCTATCTAGCAATCTGTATGGACTATTTTATGTTACACATTTACCACATGCACCACTGTCCTGACATGATTTAGGTTTGGCAACAGGTACTTCTAAGGTGGATGATATCTGCAGGACTAATAAAGTCAGGCTCTGAGATGTGTACTGGGTGTAAATGGGGCCAAACTCTTTGAGGTACACACACAAACACTTGCCACAGATGAGATTTAAACCCATGCCTATGTAGTTACTGCTACTACATTGTTCCGCATTTATGACACGTGCCATGGAGGTTACATGTTGGAGAGCTCTCCACAGGTATCTTTGAAGGTGACTAACATCAGCAGCAGTGCTAAAGGGGGGGGGTACGGGGAGAGTAATAAGTGTGAATGTCCATAAAATCAAGTATCATCAAAAACAAACACATTCTCTCTCACACAGTTTCACAGTTGCCATGTCTGTGATTAGAACTCTTACAAAGCTAGTGTGCTACACTATAGTATTGCACAGTTATCACAAGTGCCACAGAGCTTATACTTTGGAGAGCTCTCGACAGGTATCTTTGAAGGTGACTAACATCAGCAGCAGTGCTAAAGCAGGGGTAAGGGGAGAGTAGTAAGTGTGAAAGTCCATAAAATCAGGTATTAGCAAAGAAACACAGACCCTCTCATAAAAACACACACAGTTGCCATGTGTGGGATTATAACTCCTACCTAACTAGTATGCTGCACTATAGTATTACACAGTTATCACGAACACCACAGAGCTTAGCTTTTGCAAAGCTCTCCACAGGTATCTTTGAAGGTGACTAACATCAGCAGCAGTGCTAAAGGAGGAGTAAGGGGAGAGTAGTAAGTGTGAATGTCCATAAAATCAGGTATTATCAAAGACATACACACTCTCTCACACAAACACACACAGTTTCATAGTTGCCATGTGTGGCATTAGAACTCCTGCCTAACTAGTATGCTACACTATAGTATTACGTAGTTATCGCAAGTGCCATGGAACTTAGGGGGCTGGCACTTATCCAAAGGGTTATTTCAAGGTGACTGATATCAGCAGGCTTGCTAAAGTAAGGCAATGGGAGGTGTAGTTACTGTGAATGGCCTCCAAATCATTCATCTCCACACACACACACACACACACACACACACACACACACACACACACACACACACACACACACACACACACACACGCACACAGTTGCCATGTTTGGGGTTAGAACTCCTACCTAACTATTTTTCTACACTACAGCATTACATATGTATTGCAAGTGCCACACAGCTTATAAGACTGAGGCTTAGCCAGAGGGTTATTTCAAGGTGACTGACATCAGCAGGGGTGATAACATGAGCAATGGGAAGTGCAGTGTGTGTGAATGGGCCATAAACCATTCCTCTGGAAACACATACACAACATTCAGTCACACACAACTTTACATTTGACAGGCCTGGATATACAAATGCAAGATGAATACTGATTTGTACTATTGTGTTACACAGTTATCTCAAGCAACACAGACACTATAGGGCTAAGGGCTACCAAAAGCAATGTCTACAGTGATTGACATCAGCACATCATGTGATATTAGCCAATTGGATGGGTGGTGGGTGGGACAGGCCTCATAATGGAAATCTCTCTTTCACTTTCTCTCTCTCTCTTCCCCACATCTCTTTGTGTGTATGTTTGACATATTATAGTGTGTTGGCCTGGGATATCTGTGAGTATTTCTATCCAATGTGTTTCCAAAGCATGAAGGTGTACAATGTGGTGTGGGTGCACAGACATCTGCGATTGACAGATATGTGTAGCCTAGTGTGTTGTCAGACATGGGCTTTATTTCTCTAAGTGTAGGAGCATGCCCAGTATGACCTTCAGTATTGAATGTGTGAATCCATTCCAGGTAGGTTATACTCCAGTGCAGGATTTGGTGTTCTACACCTACAGCTAGCAACCTGTTTCTGCATGATATCCATAGATAGGTTGACAATATGGAGTCGCAATGGGCGAAATATTGATTTATTTTTATTTTTATTTTATTTTACATTTGTTAACCGGGAAAGTCCAACTTGGAATGAGACATTTTTCAGTGGATGCCCATGGAAAAATGCTCCAGATGCATGTCTTTGTAACATGGGAGGAAACTCACACAAACTCAGGGAGGGGATACATACTCCACACAGAAGCCACCCTAGCTGAGAATCTAACCGGAGAACCTCTTGCTGTGAGGTGACAACACTACCGCTGCACCACTGTGCCGTCCATATTGGTATATTGTAACTATCGTGTCTGTGCTGCTTGTGTTACATGGTTGATGTTAGCAGAGATATTCAGACATATGTACTGTTTTACAGTGTGATGTATTATGTCATCAGCTGCTGACAGATAGACTTATTTGCTCACAGTTATTTCCTGGGAAATACAAGCTGAATGAAGCTGTGTTCAGTATTGTGGTCTGCAGCCTACATATTCTTGCAAACGTATGCAATTCTGGAGGGGTAGCTGCAGACACTTGTTGATGGGTCTGTGTAAATGGTCCAGCATCTTGGTACTGTTGTGGCTGAGGATTCCCTGCTTGTACATATATCAACATAACAGAATGGCCATATCCTGCTGTGGCCATACCTCTCATCTGTACAGATTCACCCAAGTTACCCTTAGGCAGGGTTCATATATCTGGTCAGTTCCCCTTCACATTGTGGTTTACAAGCAGGTTTGTAGCCACCCATTACTGGGTTTACAGACAGGGGTAGTATGGGCACACATCAGAGTTTCAGACTTCACACACTCCATGATGTCCATGCTTCTACATCTCCACTCTGTTATTCTATCCTCTTCCTAACATTATGCGATTGATATCTGAGAAGTATCCCTATAGTTGTTCCTTCATCCCAGCAGTATTTAGGGGTTGGTCCACAGTTCATGCAGTAGGACATGGTGGGCATGCTACTGGGATTTGTCAACATGGCCTTAGATTTGTGTTCTGTGGACTGTGTTATGTTGTTTGGGACCCCATGAGATAACATACGTTGGCAGTACGGGTGAAGCACAGGCCTTTGACAAAGGACGTTGGGGCATTTGGCAGTGATTCAGGCCATCTGTAGCAGGCCTGTGCATTCTGTCACTCCTATATTCCTAGGCTGTGAGCCACTGGATTCCCCTGGGGTGACAGGGTAAATGTGCAAGGTGTTAATGGCAATAATTTCTGTCCATATTAATCCATTGGTCTGGATGCTGGCAGGGTGCTGCTTACAGCTAGGGACACACATGCATAGGACACCTCTTCAGCATGCTGCATTCTGTGGGTATTCCCATACAGAAGTGGGGGTCATACTGTACTCATTCCCAACAGCAGGGATATGGCCTGTGATAAACCTGTGGCTGATGGTGGGGTAAGCTGAGTGCATGTGTTATATGGAAGCTTCTTGCAGCTGACTCACAGAAATACCTGGGACATTCCCCTTATGCTACCTTGTGTGGGGACATAGGCAGTCTCTCATTACTTCATAACTGTGCCTTTTGTGGTCTGCCATTGATTGGCCAGACTACATTGTATTCCATACTACACGGACAACTAATGTGCTGCTAACCTGTATGTACAATTCCAAAGTCGTGTGCAGTTGACAGTTACATTTTATGTACTCTGTTTAGGGCACTTCCACCTGTGTACTGTGTGTATGTCTGGGCCCACATTCATGGCATGTCTATCTTTCAGACAGTGACAGATATTGACATCTGGACAGTGAGTATGGATGACTCCTGACATGGGTATTGCTGAGATGCATTGTGGTTGGCACTGCAGTTGTTGGAACATGGCCCTGTCATCAACAGTACTGGCTATAGGCCACCGAGACACAACCCTCCATGTCTACATACTGACCACTTCCACACAATATTGAACACACAACAACCTAACAGACGGACCCCTTCATATTGTACACATGCAACAATCTATCCTGTAAATTGGTCCAGCTCAAGTAATCTGTGCTCCACTGTTATTAAACCCACATGTACATGTTACTGCATTTCTACATAGGATTGTGGGGGGGGCACACCTGACAACTGTAAACATTTGCTATGACTGTACTGGTATTTCAGGTACTCTGTTGGCTTCCATTTCATTTTGTATTCTGACCTATCATGCAGACTAGAGGCATATCAGTAGAGTACAGATATTAGGTTTTATTGACCTACATTTCAATTTCAGGCTTCTTACCCTTCAGAACTAACATACAACTGCCAGACCTGTTGTCGTCAGTCTGTGTAGGTGTGGAGGGGGGCTGTTCTCCATTGCAATCAATTGTAGACCTTAGCACAGCCTTTCGTTATGGTCATCTGCACCCATCCTGCTGGCTGAGGCTGATGTTGGGCATGTGAGCCTCACTGACATGCATGTGTGTCCTATGGACACACATTTGGGCCACCACATGTACTGCAGTGGGATTTGTCACCTTGTCTAGTACTGTCTACTTTGTTGACACCAATATTTGTTATGGATTTCATGCTGCCCATATAGGTGTCCACTATCTGCTGCCACGCCATTCAGCCAGCCGATTCCCTTGGATGCTCACATCCATACCATAGATACTCCACAGGGGGGATCCACCTTGAATCCTGGGGGCTGCCGTCCCATCGGTCTGACAGGCCTGGTCTGTGGGGACATGGGGTGCATTGTCATGGAGCTTGTGGATGGGGACGTTGGTGGCCTTCAGGCACTGGACCCCACCTACCCAGTTTGGGTTTGTGGGGGGCCGATCTTGTCTCCTGAATCTGATTGGCTTCTTTGGGTCAGTCTCCAGAGCTGTGGACAGGGGTGGGGTGGTCCACACGGCCTGTCTGGGCCTCGCCGTGGCCTTCGGTGCCATCCCCCATTCTGGAATCATGGATAAGCTTACTGGGCTGGGAGTAGGTCCCTGCATCACTCGATGGGTTGCCGGCTGGCTTACTGATGGAACCCAAATAGTGGGGGTGGCTGACTCCAGTTCTGGCTCCAGACAGGTGGTGGGTGGAGTGCCTCGGGGTTCAGTCCTGGGGCTGCTCTTGTTTGGCGTCTGCTTCTCTGGGGGACTCTGGCTGGCGGGGTTCATGGGGTAGCTGCGGACTGGGAGCTATTGTTGAGTCCCTGGGTGGTGTGTATGTTCTGTGGGGGGGGGCCTTGCAAAGGCAGATGCCTGGTGCCAGAGCCATGGGCTCGGGCTTGTTGCCAGGAAGTTTATAGTTATCCCCTTTGGAAAGGAACATGTGCCCATGAATTTCCACATGGTTGGCAGTACACTGGGCATCGAGGGTGTGGTGAGGGACTTGGGGACACAGGTGGATGGTGGTCTCGCTTTCGGTGGCCGCATCACCACTGCAGTCAGGGGGTCCTTCTGTGTGGCATGTCTCGTCGCTGGGGGCTTTTCATCCGGAGGAGGGGAGATCATTGTTCCAATGTGCTTGTTCCTCGTTGGACCCATTATAGAGTATAGTGCCTTGTTTGGTGTGTACCTCACGGGGCATCTGCAGTGGCTGGGGGGGCCACAGGGGTGCCTCGCTGGGGGAGTGGTGGGCCTGGAGCAGATGCCATATGCTGACCATCTAGAACGGCTCCAGCTGTGCTCTGTGGCATGTTGTCTACTCAGAGGCGATCTCTGCTTAACATACAAGGCTGTGTCGGGCCCTGAGCTGTTGGACATGCTCCACTTGGGGATATCCTGGTCCCTCAGAGCTGCACGCTCCGAGGATCTGGGCCTTGTCATCATGGTGAACAGGGCATGCTGGAGGGGTGGGTTCCTGTCCCGGAGACTCCCTGTACTCTGGAATGGACTGCCCATGCATGTCGGGCAGAGCACCTTCTTGACCCTCTTCAGGGGAACCTTGATGAATGGATGGGAGGTGGGAGGTGGGAGGTTCACCCCGGAGATCATGTCAGTCACCCTGCTAGACAGGGGTCCAGAGAAATAAATATTGTGGGAAGAAATATCCAGGGAATTGTTATGGCTGGGCTTGTATGTGCCCTAGGGTCTATAGCCTAGTGCCAACCTATGAACCTATGAATCTATGAACAACTAGCAGAACATATTACTCCATTCAGCAATTGATAGGAAGACTGACTTACCTTGTGGCTGTGCCAGTATTGAGGATGGTGCTGGAGGGCTGACTATGTTGGATGCACATAGTACACTCCCTATACATGGTAAAGAACAGGTAGTGTCACGTTTGGCATCCCTTTTACTGTGTGTGTGAATCAGAGAGAGGTGTCATTCCCTGGTTCCCTACCTTGTTAGTGTATGTGTTATGCGTTGCCTCTTTGCCAAAGCCTGGGCATACTGGGCATGCTTCTTTCTGCCTACATGGGCAGGCTCAGGTTGTTCCTCCTCTAAATCCCTCTGTGCCTGTGATGGCCTTGGCAATGGTGGGGGGCTTTGTGGCCCTGCCCCATGTTGCTCCTGCTGCAGCTGTTTCCACAGGATCATATTGTGCAGCATAGCACATACTATGAACATTTGTGTACATGTAGCTGGAGAGAACTGCAAGGCTCCACTGGATATGTCCAGGCAGCAGAACCATGACTTGAGCATCCCAAACACCCGCTCTATTATTATTCTGGTTTGTGCGTTTAACATATTATGGAGTTCTTGTTCAGGTGTGTGTGCATTTCTGATGGATGTCATCAGCCACAACTCCAGTACATAGCCAGTATCCCCCAATAGGTGGCCATATGGGATGTCCCCACTGGCAAATTTCTGGTACAGCTGTGTCATATGCCAGATGTGGGAGTTGTGATAGCTTCCAGGGCTGCCAGTGCACACATTCAAGATAATGCCCTGGGAATTGCACATAACCTGGCAGTTGATGGAGGGGAAGCTCTTGTGGTTTACGTAGACCCTAACCCAGTCACCAGGTGGTGCTTTGATGTGTATGCACATGCAGTCTATAGCACCCTGTACCTTAGGGTATTCTGATATTTGGTGGAAGAGACGCATATTGCTGGTCAATGCCTCACGGGTGTTGAGGAAATATATGTGCTCACTGGCATGTGCTGACATGGCATCCAGGAACTGGTAAAGTACCGTGGATGCTGATGCCTGTGAGATCCCCATGATATCCCCAGTTGGTCTTTGGAAGGTACATTTGGCTAGTATTCTTAACCCTACAGGGTCTATATTAGAACACAGAATGTTCAAAATTTTGAGTGTTCTAATATCGACCCGTTTTCAGCAAACGTTGAAAATATTGAAGAAACAGAAAAACAATTTTTTTTCCTAGGGAAAGAATTTTGTTGTCCGTTTCTGTTGCTTCAGTATTTTCAGCTCTGTGGTGGAAAGTTACGGGATGGGTTCAGGTAAGTGTGCGATTGTGTGGACATGAGGGTTAGGGTGGGTTAGGTGAGTTAGGGTTAGGGCGTGGGTCAGGTAAGTGTTCGATTGTGTGGACGTGAGGGTTAGGGTGGGGTAGGTGAGTTAGGGTTAGGGCACGGGTGAGGTGACTGTGCGATAGTGATGGACCTTAGGGTTAGGGTTTGGGTTAAGGTAAGTGTATAGTTAGTGGTGTATGTATATTTTAGTGTAGGGTTAGGTGTAACAGTTTAGGTGTATGTGTGTGGATTGCTGTTTGTTTGGTGTAGTTGTGTTGTGTGTATGTGTTTTGGAATAGGGAGGGAAAATATTCGCTGTTCTGAATGTTCAGTGTTTTAAATTTTCAATTCATAGGGTTCGATATTAGAACACTCGAAATTTTGAATGTTCGGTGTTCTAATTTAGACCCACCCTACACATACCTTGGTATCCACCGGGATGAGTTCCCCTCTGTTGGTTCTGTGTGTGAGGCATGGCCGGCACAGCTCACCAATTTGCTGTAAAATGTCCCTATCCACCCTATAGTGCTCCACTATCTCCAGCCCATGTAGCTCCTGGTAGGTTACCTTGGGTCTGTACACTCTTCTCCTCCTCCTCACTGTGGGTTGGTCATCAGCATTCACATTCTCACCACCCTCAGTCTCTTCCTTATATTGATGTATGAGGGCAACATCAGCCCCTAACATTTTGTTAGTTTTGTCAGGTAAAATTTCCCCGCCTATGTACACTGGTGGTATAGAGTTTGTGGAAAAAAACAGAGTGAAAGTGTTTGTATAGTTTATAGCAGTTTGTTGGGATGGGCTGATACCTGTGTAATTGGCTGATTCTGATACATTTCACCTGCCAGCTATGCTAGTTCTCCTTGAGTGCCTTCCTACTGCTGTTTTCCCTTCCTATTGCCTTCCTGTTTAAGCCCCAAGGCACTCTGCACATGCCCAGTGCTCAGATGTGAACAGAGCTGCTATTTCCTGTTTTTTTTTTTTTTTTTGGTTTAAAACCCAGTGCGCGGCACACACACCGATATAGGCAATGTAAACACTGCTAGGCAGTCTCAGACATACCCACCTTCCTTGGCTGTGCTTAGCTAAGGGCAAACATGGACCACAGAGCTCCAGTAAGCTTACAGCATGCATGACACTCCATCTTATGAGGTCATTTACCTCTTATACTTATACCATGGTGTTGCTGCACCTACACGGTTGGGTGCAAGATAACACTGAGAGGAATTCTGTGATTCAGTATCAGTCCCCTCATTTGCATAAAACAGAATGCTAATTCGTAGCAACCACTATTCCCTGGTATTGCTGTCTTATGCATGCCATTGACAATCATGGCAAAATGCTGATTTGGGTTTAAAAGCTTATTTAAAACTTTTTTTCATATTTTCAGGTCAATCCCATTTGCACACCACTGTCCTATGCTTAAATAGCCGAAATTGGCCAAAAAAAATAAAAGTTATTTTTTATAATTTTGGAACTATTTCCCATGCCAATGGCCATATATTTGACCATTGGCATGCCTACTGCATTAAATAAATGCTTTCTTTGGAGTTGTCATGCCTTCATTTTGTAATTTACAGAAATGTATTCACTTAGTAACCGAATACATTTCTGCAGGTTACACTATTCCTGCACAGATGCCTGCCTGCTTCCTGAATTGCTAATTCACCTCATTTGCATGGTTTTCACTAGCAAATGGGGAAATTAGCATATAGCAGTGGTGTCCATGCAGGAATAGTGTAGGAGCACTTGTGCATGTCCCTGGAGCTCGTTCCTGGATTGCTTGTTGGCCATATTGCATGCAGCAGCTCTTGCACTATTCCTGCACACTGTGCAGAGCTTGCTGAATCCTGGGGTATATCTTTATTAAAATATTTATCCAAATTTTCTTCACAGCATTGTCCACTCGGGGTTTTCATGGAGGACAGGTATTATTCCAAATGTGTGATATTTTGCCAATAAGGAAAGCAGAGATTTATTTTGAATTTTCTCAGTATTATTAAATATAATATTACTATCTCTTAACTGGACTTAATACCTGCAATAGTTTATTTCATTTACAAGGAAATATGTAAATGTTTTGAAATTCAATGCAAAGTTCAAGATTTTTTTTTTAAACTGGAATGCATATGAAAATAGTTATAAACATTTTCTGTGTCAATACTCTAAATTTATTGCTGTAAGTTTACATATTTTTTAGTAGGGCATGTATTCCTTTGGTGAAAACTTTGCAGTTATTCAATTTAGTTATTTGTTGTCATTTGTTATTCAAAACAGTTTATCAGAATGAAGTATTTGTGTAGAACTTTCCTTCTGTGAGACTTCACAATTTTTCAACTTTTATATTATTTGTTGCTGTTTGATACTTTAAAGTGAGTTTTTTCTTCAAAATGAAAAATAATTGTTTTTTCAAAACTTTGCCTCAGTTAAAATGTCATTTTTCTCAGTTTTCTCATATTATTTGTTACTATTTGGTATTCACTAAATAGTTTTTCAAAATTAAAATATATTTTTAATATGGAACCTGTTTGACCTACTGTATGTATATATTTTTTTATTTTCTTCCTCTATGTTATTGTCAAGACTCATTTATTTGTGCTCAACTATGTCAAAAACATAAAACAATTACTGATAGTAAATTGTAATTGTTTCCTATTCTGACCAGAAATATCTTTAGGACAGCTGTAGCTTTCATTGAGAAAAGCCCCATGTTTTAAGAAAACTTGAATACAATATGTCGATGTTTGGCTTCTACAAAAAAAAAAAAAAAAAAAACAGGTGTCCTTATCTTATTAATACTGAAGATGGTAACTGGCTTGATTCTTTATTTCTTGTATGGCATTGTGCATTTTGAGTCACTGTAGCAAAACATTTTTAGTTTTCTGTTGCAGTTTAAATATCTGCAGCAGTGTTTCTTAAAACATGAAACAACTAAATAATTCATATACACAGTCATGTCTATTCTCAGAATCTTTCTTGCTGTGCTCAAAATAAAAAAAAAAGAATCCATTAATCTATGTTTAGACAGTATTTTGTTTCCTTCCTACTTTATAGTTTCATACTATGCATAATAAGAAGTTTAGGTTTTATAATTCAGATGTTTCAGAGTACAACAGTATTGCTATTTTCTGTTCACTGATAAGCTATAATTACAACAAAATATGCATTAGTAGCTGATGGAGGCAAACTTTTTTGCTTGATGTATTATAAAAGATTTGTGTTTTATTTCATATTTTTGTGTGTTGAGACTATTTTTTTTTTTGTTGACCATTTGCAGATCTCACATAATTTCAGAGAGAGAAAGAAGGATAAACATTTTGCAGAGATATATCATTATAGATATATATTTGGCAATGTTTTGTGGGACTGCTTGAGGAAGTGTATTTTTCTAGCTTTTATTAATTCAACTTTAGCCTCTGGAAGCAGTGCAGTCATATTATTATGATAATGATATTCATCAGTTTCCAAGGTGTTTATGCTTGATCAAATGGGAGATGCAGCACTGTCTGTGATCAACATATGTACGATATATAGCCGTGTTTTCCAGGGGAAGTATTTAAACAAAGAATGATAACAAGGCTGAATCAACCTCTGAGATATCTCAAAAGGTACAGGAAAAACCTTACACAAGGAATTCACTGCAGAACTTTCACTATAAAATCTGTATTAGAAGTAAGAGCTGATTCAATTGCAGGTCACATCTGACATTCTACAGTAAGTTTTCAAGTAGCATATTAGAATTCCCTGGTTGGTAATGTCAGGTGTTAATGAGAGATCAAGAAAGACCAACATGGAATAATACATGATTGCTTCCACTAAACAGGTCATTATAGACAAACATCAGTGCAGACTCTTTGCAAAGGTAACATCTAAATGCAATAAGAGAGGAACAAATGAGAATATGGGCTATCAAGAGAGCTTTCACCTGAATGGACACAGCAGTCTTGAAGACCTTTCCTTAGAAAAGAGGAAGAATGAAGACTTGAATACAATCTCAGATCTTCAGACACAATGGTGGATTTTCTGTACAGTGGAATTGCTGGCATTGTCTGACAATTTTATGTATAGAATGGTTACTTGTCATCAGTTTTCATGACTTGCAGTATTTTTAAATGTGTTGTCTGAATGTCTGGGTGGTTATATTGAATATACCATTTGTGAAGATTGGAGGAAGATGGGCGATGGCTGCCAGCCTAGTCAAATAGAATTTGATACATAATTCTATCAACTGTATAAATAAATGTAAAATACAGACTTGTGTTTTTAAATGAAAGAAAACACTGTAAAATGAGAACTTTAAGATTGTTGCAACATTGCCATCTGCTGTAAGGAAAACCAAGCCAAGCATTTCAAATGTGTCTTTTGAAGTTGGAAAGATATTATGAATCTCTTTAATGTTTTACAAGATGGCCCCAGTGGGTCTGGATGAAGGTTTCATGCCCATTGTTTTAAGGTTAAAGTTAAGGACCAGAATTTACATGTGGAAGGTGCTTTATTGCTCTGGTTTCTGCTAGAGTGTATATGTAAAATGCCTTGTATTGTAGTTTCCTGAGAAGGTGTTAGCTTGCTAAATAATGCAGTTTGTGGCCTGAGAAAACCTAAGTGTCAAAATGATGTAATTTGGGAGGGCCACAGCAGAGCTGTTGGTTATTGTTTAAAAAATATTGTTCAGTGAGAGACTGTAAGCATTTTGATATTGGGCATCTAACCCAGCACTGCTTCCTCTTTATGTATGTAAGCTAATAGCACTGTGATTTCTCTTAGGAATAGTTAAACTTAAAAGAAAGTTAGATTAAGTATTTGTCTTTGAAATCAGATCTTTCCTACTGTATTGTTTTAAGTTTCTGTGTGATCTCTGAACTCTTAGGTATATCTGTGGTGTAGTAGTATTGTCTTGTGTTTTAATTATTTATTATTAAATATTTTAAAACCTTTACCTGTGGTTGGTTTGTGTAGAGATAGGTTCTAGAGTACATTGCATATTTATAGAGGTTACTGTAACAAGTCACTCTAATAAGCCTTAGACTGAGTAGTCACATTACCAATTGGATAATAATATTGCACAGTAATAATTGGACACCCTTTCAAAGGCCTTTGGGTAGCTGATAAATTATTAAGCTGGTGGTGGCAGTAATTACTACTATATAGTCTGGGTAAAAGGGCACAGCTGGAGCATCTGTGTCAGCCTTTCCCAGGAGAGTCTGTGAAGTTGTATAAATACTTATCTCAAAGTGTGTGTGGTGTGCCAGCTACCTGGGCAGGGACACGAAGCACTGGTTGGACTGAGAGGGTACTGGAGGTTAGCTTGTCAGCTAGGCTGAGATCTGGACCCTATAGCTGTGCCAGTGGGGAGTCTTATTGGGGACCTGGAGAGCAAGGGAACAACCAGCCCCAGACTGACTATGATCTCTGTGTGCACTTAAGAGAAATTGTATTTTACTATGTGTATTAGTTATCCTTCCCTCTTCTAGGAGTCACCCTCTCTGGTGTCAGTGGTGAGGATTGAGGCTCCTTGATTCCTGGGCCAGAGCACAGGCATCACATATTGGTGGCAGTGGTGGGATCCACATCACATATTGATTAGTTGGCAAACACTAATTGGCTTGTAGTGGTGTGGGTAGAGCGAATTCCTGTAGCTTATGTACAGTGATCTCTAAAGGTGTTTTTTACTCTAAAACAGCCACACAGTGTATACTCAGAGTTCAGATCACAATTGTTTTATTTCTTTTGTTAGCTTAGTGTTAGTCGGGGTGAGCAGGCAGCATGTCAGCAGAGGAGTATGGAAAGCTGACAAGGAGTCAGCCTGGTGAAGATGTCCCAGGCTAGGGGACTGGTGCATGGAAACCTGACTTAGGCAGACCTGATTGCAGCCTTGGTTACAGCTGCATCAGAAAACAGCTGCCTGGAGGACAATCAGACTGACAGTGGAGATACAATATCCTCGGAGAATGGACAGCTCAACCTTTCTGCAGTGGACTTAAAAATCCAGCTGGAGCTAAAGAGACTTGAGTTGGAGGCCAGGCATATGGAACTAGAAGCAGCTGAGAAAATGAGGAGTCTACAAGCTGAGGAAAATGAACGGCAGAGGAGGCATGAGAGGGAAATGCTGACTCTTCGCCAGATTCATGAAGATGATGGGGAAGGGAATAACTGGACCACAGAAGCACAAAAGGTTAGTAAATTTCTTCCACAGTTTAAAGAGGGGGATCATTTTGATAGCTTCATTCATATGGTTGAGTGGGTATGTAAACAGTATGAAGTTGACCAAGGGCTCTGGGTATGGTTCTTGACCCCCTTACTCCATGGTAAAGCTGTAACTTCTTTAGCAAAAATGCATGACACTGACTGTTTTGTTTATACTGCTGTAAAAAGACACTTGTTGTAATCTTTTAAGTTAACACCTGAAATGTATAGGAAAAAGTTTTCTGAGCATAGAAGCAAGGCAGATGAAAATGTATGTGAATATGTTGCTGAACTGAGCACTTATTTTCAGAGCTGGGTGAGGATATGTCAGGTCACCACTTTTGAAGGACTGGCAGACCTTTTGGTAAGGGAACAAGCCCTTAGCACTTTGTCTGGGGACATGAGGATCTGGTTAGCTGATAGACAGTGTGCTATTTCAGAGGAATTGGGGAAGAAGGGAGACCTATACCTAGCAAGCAGGGCAGCTCTGCACAGGAAAAGGACCTCCAGTACTGCTCATGGGAACTAAAGGAACCCATGGTGGGCATCACAGACTGCCCCAACAGAATCCATCAGTAGCAGGGGAAACCACTGGTCCAGGTATATGTCCAAGAGCTAGGGTTAAATGTTTTGAATGCAACCAGTTGGGCCATGTGGCATACAGGTGTCCATGGAGGCAAGGTGGGGAACAAAAGGTGAAAGAGCCAGTAAGTGGGAAACACAAAAATGCCAATAGTAGGTTGTCTTGAGACAACTGGGGTATGGAACTACCATTCTGCAGATGTCCTGAGAGGGAAGGATTTGGATGAGGCAATACTATGTACTCATGCAGTTACATGCAGTGAGAATAGGAGACATGCATGTGGGTCTGGAAGTCTGGGGGAGACCCAGACAGACTGCATACTTGTAGCCAGGACTGGTGAGGTGGTTACATCAGGGAGTGAGCTGCTCTGTAGCAGTGAGACTGAAGGTGAGCCATAGCTGCTTGTGGGTGCTGATGGTCCCTTGGGCACAGTGACTGCAAAGGTAGAGGTGAGTAGTAGTACCCAGGCTGACAGTGAGGCACCACTGTCAGAGGATGCCAGACTTCCTGTGGAAGGGGAGCTGGGAAGGGTTACAAGGAGAGACTTGAGACAAGCTCAGCTCTCAGACCCTACATTGCAAGGCCTGAGGCAGGTAGCTAGGGAGGCACCTGATTCTCAAGGGAAGGGGAAATCTGTATACTGGAACAAAGGGTTACTGTACAGAGAGTGGACCCCTGAGGGAGGGCTAGAAAGTGAGAGAGTACAGCAGTTGATAGTGGCTATGGCTTACCATCTGGTGCTTCTAGCCATAGTCCATGATATTCCCTTTGCAGGTCATATGGGTATAAAACATACAAAGAGGCGTATTATGCAAAACGTCTATTGGCCTTTAATTTCCAGAGATGTAACAGGGTACTGCAGGACCTGTGAGCAGTGCCAAAAGGTAGGGGACAAGGTGAGAGCTCCTTTGATGTCTTTGCCTGTGATTGAGGAGCCATTTCAGAGGGTAGCTATGGATATTTTGGGTCCTCTGAGTACCCCAAGTTCCATAGGGAAAAAGTATACCTAGTGATTGTAGATTATGCTACACAACACCCTCAGGCAGTGGCTTTGTCCTCCATTGAGGCAGAGAAGGTGGCAAATGCTTTGCTAGAGATTTTCAGCAGAGTAGGTTTCCCAAAGGAAATACTGTTTGACAGAGGTGCCAATCTTATGTTAGACCTGCTGGCTTGTCTGTGGAAGTCCTGTGGGGTGGAGCACATAAAGACCACCCCCTACCATCCCCAGACTAATGGTCTTGTTGAGAGGTTAAACTCTACAAGCAAGTCCAAGCTATGGGCATTTGCAGATCAGTTTAAGAGGGAGTGGGACAAATATTTGCCCCATCTGTTGTTTGCTTACATAGAGGTTCCCCAGCTATCCACAGGTCTTTTTACTCTGTGAGTCTGTATGGGCATAGGGTGAGGGGACCTCCAGAATTAATTCGAGATGAATGGGAATGTGAGTGTGAGTCTCAGAAGGAGTCTGTTGTGGCATATGTCCTGAACCTCAGAACAAGGCTCAGGGAACTCATGGGCCTGGCCCAGGAGAACCTGGCAGAAACCCAACAACAGAAAAAGATGTGGTATGACAGGAATGCTCGAGCTAGAGAATATGCTGTAGGGCAGAAGGTGATGGTTCTCACTCCTGTCAGACACAACAAGTTGCAAGCAGCTTGGGAGGGACCCTACAAGGTGGTAAGAAATGTAAGTGATGTTAACTACATGGTGGAAGTGCTAGGCAGTCATCAGGGGCACAAATTGTACCATGTTAACATGATGAAACCTTACCATGATAGGGAAGCCCTTGCGCTGAGCATTTGCACTGGATTGCAGGAGGAGTCTGAGGGAGATCTGGGGACTAATCTCCTCAATGAGGCTTGGGCTGACACCTTGGTGGAAGGGGTAGCAATATCCCAGCAGCTATGTCCTACCCAGGTTTGAGAAATCCAAGCAGTGGTGCAGGAATTTGGGGACGTGTTCACTGGGAAACTAGGGTGCACCCACCTGGTGCAGCACCAGGTGGATACACGACCCCAAAGGCCTATTAGGCAGGCCCCTTATAGTGTGTCTGAGAGAGTCAAACAGACTCTGAGGGAAGAGGTACAGGAGATGTTGGAACTAGGAGTGATTCAGGAGTCCAACAGTCCCTGGGCCTCCCCAGTGGTACTGGTGCCAAAGAAGGATGGCAGCACCAGGTTCTGTGTGGATTACAGGAAATTAAATAGTCACACAGAGTCAGACGCTTTCCCCATGCCTAGGACAGATGAGGCCCTAGAGCAGCTGGGTGGGGCTAAGTATCTTACAACCATTGATCTTACCAAGGGTTACTGGCAGGTGTCTTTGACTCCCAGTGCTAGAGAAAAGTCAGCTTTTGTGACTCCTTTTGGCTTGTACGAGTACACAAAGATGCCCTTTGGGATGAAGAATGCCCCAGCGACTTTCTAGAGGCTGGTAGATAATATCCTAGCAGGAGCAGGAGGATTTGCCCTTGGTTACCTAGATGATATTGTTATCTACAACCATTCCTGGCAAGAGCACCTTCAGCATGTCAGGGAGGTGCTGGGAAGACTACAGAGGGCAGGGTTGACCATTAAGCTGAGCAAATATCAGGTGGGTATGGCAGAGGTCTCCTACCTGGGACATAGAGTGGGGAGTGGTAAGATAAAGCCAGAACCTGCCAAAATGGAAGCCATTTAGGCATGGCATGCACCTGTTACCAAAAAGAAGGTGAGGGCATTCTTAGGGACAGCAGGGTACTAAAGAAAGTTTGTTCCCAATTATAGTACCATAGCTGCTCCCCTCACAGATCTGACAAGGAAGAACAGGCCAGATAAGGTAGTGTGGACCCCAGCATGTGAGCAGGCATTTCAGAAGCTTAAGGAAGTGTTGGGAGGACACCCTGTGTTAGCCAGTCCAGACTATAGCAAAGAATTTATTGTGCAGGTGGATGCTTCAAACTATGGGGTGGGGGCTGTACATAGCCAGATTTCTTCAGAGGGAGAAGAGCACCCAGTGGTTTATCTCAGTCATAGGCTCCAACCCAGGGAGGAATGCTATGCAGCAGTAGAAAAGGAATGTCTAGCCATAGTGTGGGCACTACAAACACTTCAGCCTTATCTGTATGGAAGAAAATTCACTGTGATGACAGATCACAACCCTCTAACATGGTTAAACAGAGCCATTCAGCAAAATGCTAAGTTGCTAAGATGGAGTCTGGGGTTGCAAGCATATGATATGTCAGTGCAGCACTGCAGTGGGAGTAGCAATGCCAATGCAGATGGGCTCTCAAGACAGGGAATGGGGTGAGGTACACCCAGATAGACCTGACACTCTCAAGCAATGTTTCTCAAGGGGCACTGGAAAAACCTGCTTGAGTTCCCTGTGCGGGGGGAGGGGGTGAAGATTGGAGGAAGATGGGCGAAGGCTTCCAGCCTAGTCAAATAGAATTTGATACATGATTCTATCAACTGTATAAATAAATGTAAAACACGGGCTTGTGTTTTTAAATGAAAGAAAACACTGTAAAATGTGAACTTCAAGATTGTTGCAACATTGCCATCTGCTGTAAGGAAAACCAAGCCAAGCATTTCAAATGTGTCTTTTGAAGTTGGAAAGATATTATGAATCTCTGATGTTTTACAAGTCAGCTCCAGTGGGTCTGGATGAAGGTTTCATGTCCACTGTTATAAGGTTAAAGTTAAGGGCCAGAATTTACATGTGGAAGGTGCTTTATTGCTCTGGTTTCTGCTAGAGTGTACATGTGAAATGCCTTGTTTTGTTGTAGTTTCCTGAGCAGGTGTTAGCTTGCTAAATAATGCAGTTTGTGGCCCGAGAAAACCTAAGTGTCAAAATTATGTAATTTGGGAGGGCCTCAGCAGAGCTGTTGGTTAGTGTTTAAAAACTATTGTTCAGTGAAAGACTGTAAGCATTTTGATCTTGGACATCTAACCCAGCACTGCTTGCACTTTATGTATGTAAGTAAGATAATAGCACTGTGATTTCTCTTAGGAATAGTTAAACTTAGAAGAAAGTTAGACTAAGTATTTTTCTTTGAAATCAGATCTTTTCTACTTATTGTTTTAAGTTTCTGTGTGATCTCTTTTAGATATCTCTGTGGTGTAGTAGTATTGTCTTGTGTTTTAATTATTTATTATTAAATATTTTAAAAACCTTTACCTGTGGCTGGTTTGTGTGGAGATGAAGTATGCTTTAGAGTGCATTATATATTTATAAAGTTTACTGTTTAAGCCCTTCCATTAAGCCTTAGACTGTATAGTCACATTACCATTGGATATTAATATTGCACAGTAATAATTGGACACCCTTTTAAGGGCCTTTTTGTAGCTGATATTATTAACTGGGTGGTATCAGTAATTACTACCATATAGTCTGGGTAAAGGGGCACAGCTGGATAATCTGTGTCAGCCTTTCCTAGGAGAGTCTGTGAAGTTGTATAAATACTTATCTCAAAGTGTGTGTGGTGTGTCAGCTATCTGGGCAGGGACATGAAGCACTGGTTGGACAGAGAGAGTAATGGATGTTAGCTTGCCAGCTAGGCTGAGATCTGGACCCTATAGCTGTGCCAGTGGGGAGTCTTAATGGGGACCTGGAGAGCAAGGGAGCAACCAGCCCCAGACTGACTATGATCTCTGTGTGCCCTTAAGGGAAATTGTATTTTACTGTGTGTATTAGTTATCTTTTCCTCTTCTAGGAGTCGCCCTCTCTGGTGTCAATGGTGAGAATTGAGGCTCCTTGATTGCTGTGCCAGGGCACGGGGCTTTACACCATTGACTTCAGATATTGTCTTGTGCACTGAGGTACTTTTGGATATTATGTAAGTCATTTCATGTTTTGCTTCAGTGCTGCTTTTATGATGGGGCCTTTTCTACACAATTCTGTAACTTGTTAAGTAATACAGTTTTGGAAATCTATGCTGTGAAATGGACTTGTTCTACACTTTATGTATGTAAAACGTCATCAGATTACTAGTGAAAGAGAAATGTTCTTTTCTCCCAAATTCCAGTGATATCAAAGTTGCTTTTAAAAATTGTGGGGTTCAAGGACACATCCATCTGCACTGGCATGAGGGCAGTGCCTCCTGCATAAAATTATGAATTTATCTATCTGTATTTTCCGTATGCATCTATGTTTATAAATGATATCTCCAAAAAAATAAATAAATAAATAACACAAGTTAGTCAGCAGGGCTAACTCATATAAATGAGAAAAAAGATAGGCATCCCATTTTTTCAGAAGTATGTGGAGCTCAATACAAACAGTACCAGGTAGCTACAGTAATGTTGTATTATTTCCCCAAGGTGAGGTAGGGAGCCGGTGTTGTCATAAACCCTTTTAGGTGTCTTGTATTCTTCAGAAACTTTACAAGAGGATCATGGCATATGGAGACAAATGAATAAAGTTCAAAACTTCAGTTTTTTTATAGTCAAAGTTTTCTTGTAAAATGTTACCATGTTCCAGTTATAAACAGTATATCTACAACCAGTAAGGTAGTTAATAATATCACAAAATCTGAAGCAACCTTAATTCTTCTGGTCACATCAATATGTTGATTCTTTTTAAATATACATGCTTCAGTGGTGTTGAATTATACATTTAAAAGTACTTTATATTTTCTTGGAGGAACTGTTTCTATACTATATTTGTTTTCTGCTCAGGAAACAAGGTACAAAAATGTATATGTGGGTATCTTTAACTACCTGTTGTATTTTTGCCCTGGTGCAAGTCCAATGGTTTCCTGACTAGTAGCCTTCTCTGTATTAATTTGCTTATACTATACAATAAAACAAGTTAGCTGTCCTATAGTAATTTCTAAGCCTACATTTTCTCTACTATGAATTAATTTGTATTCTTTTTTGTTCTACTTTACTATTTTAGTGATAGCTTTATATGATTTTAATTCATTATTATCAGCCCTTAAGGAAAGGTGACAAATTTGCATGCCTGTAGTACTTCCATCTTTCAGCAGGACCCTGAAAGCCATGTGTGTGGGAGGGTCAATTACCCCTAGAAGATCTATAAATGTCCTACATGGACAGAATCAAAAAACTACAGCTATTGTCTTTCTCATATCATCTACTAAGACAAGATCTCTGCTTGAGTTACAAAGCCATGTCTGACCCAGCTCTGTTAGAAATGTTACATCTAAAGAAATCCCAATCCCTCCACACCACATGCTCCAGAGACCTCAACCTCATTACCACAATCAACAGAACATGGTGGAGGGACAGGCTTATAACCCAGGGACTGCCCATGCTCTGGAATAGACTTCCCATACATGTCAAGCAGAGCACCTCACTGGCCTTCTTCAAGAGAAGTCTTTTTTTTCCTCAAATATTTTTTTTTATTTTCAATTAAAATAACATTTACATAATATTTTTAAATATTATTTTGAACAACTATATACAATATTTACAATAGCCTGACTTTCAATTATATACACTATTTGTTATTAAATATAATATTAACAGATCAGTTATCAGAAATACTATATTAATTATTGCAGAATATCCAACAAAGATATAATTTTCTTCCAAGGATTATTTACCAATGGCCTGGGATAGATTTGTAGTTCTTTGATTTTTGTTTCCATAGATGCAGTTGTCTTCAGTAAAGTTTAGAATTCTTCCAAGGTTGGGGGTGTATTTGAATTCCACCTTCTGGTCACGCATTTCCTATATATAGCAAGTATTGTCCATAACAAATACATATCTGTCTTATTCAGATAGGGACATTCATTTACATTTAGCATAATCAACACTTTAGTTAAGGTAAAGGATTCATTAAATAAAGCTTGTAAAAAAATTATTGATTCCAGTCCAATATGATTTAATTTGCCGAAAGACAACAACATTCATAAAAATATGAATCCAGTCTGCTTTATTTGACTTTTCACACCTCCAGCAAAAAACATTTGTAGTAGTATTGCTCTTTTTAATTCTATCTGGCATTAAAAATGCTCTATTTAAGTATTTCCAGTTACCTATTTTCCAGTACTGTGTGTTAGAGGTGTAATTAACTGATAGTAAGATGTTAGTTTTAATTTCTTCTGTTAACTGCAATGACTGGCCTTTTGTTAAGAACTGCCAGTATGATGGTTTGGGAATTGTTTTATATGTTATTAATTCTTTATATAGATTTGAAATGGACTTTTTCTTTTCACAACTATTATATATAAATTCATACAGAAAATGTATTAGATTTGGAATATCTTTAAATGAGGAATTATTAATTAATCTGCATAAATCTTGAGTGTACATTAGAATGCTTTGTAAGGTTAACCAGTCCTGTGTTGGAATATTGTAAGCAGTTTTTATCATATGTATATCTAAAACATTTAATTTATTTACACGTTGAAACCAGCATAAGAATCTATTTTGTTCCCATGAGGTTATTGTTTCCCTATATATTTTGTGAAGAAAGTTCTTAGTAATGGTAAATGGGGTTAAAAGGTCAAACCAAAGTTTTAGATCTATGTTTGCGTTGATAAGTTTCCTAAAAGAATTGATGTAATGATTAATCAGTGTTGTTTTAGAAGGTTTTGTTATATTATATTGTATACCTATGCATAGTATGTACCAGGGTTTGTTTGATTTGTCTACTATTAAATTTTTTTTTAACAGATTAAATTCATTTGCTAATATAGCCATTGCTAATTCTTTCCAGTTGGCAAAATAATTTTGGTTTATCCAGTCTATTGTAGTTTTAAGCATAGATGCTTTTATATATGTTTCTATTTCTGGGAAGTTCAATCCTCCTTGTTTCCATGGTCTAATGTGATGAGTTAGAGCTACCCTATTCTTTTTGGGATACCATAAAAATTTTATTAAACATGAGTTTATTTCTTTAAGAATGCATCTTTCACGAATTAACTGTATCGCTAATGCTACATATAGTATTTTTGGCAATAAGACCATTTTTATTAATTGCAATCTGTCTTCAAAAGTTAATATAATTTTGTTCCACTTTTCTATATATAGTTTTATTGTTTCAATAATGTTTCTATAATTTATTAATATTGTTTTGTTTATATTTTTGCATAACACTATTCCTAAATAATTTAGCGTAAGTTCTTGTTTTCCTATGATGGATTTATCTGTAACTTGTAGTTCCTTTTTCTTATTTAAAAATAGAAATTTTGATTTTGATCTATTAAAGTGTAGACCTGAAATCTTTTAAAATTTCTCCATTACTTCTTCTAGCTCTCCTAATGACTCCCTGGAGTTTGATAGGGTTAATAAAATATCATCAGCAAACAGCATTATTTTAGATATGTACTGGTCATAGACTTCTATTCCTTTTATTCTTGGATTATTGCATATTATTTCTGCAAGTATTTCTATAGCCAAAGCAAATAAAATAGGAGAAAGGGGGCATCCTTGTTTAGTACCTTTTGTTATATGGATAGATTCTGAGGTGAAGGGACCTAATTTAATGTAGGCTAAGTTATTAATATATATGTTTTTTAGTAATAAGATGAAGGGAGGGGGGAAATTCAAATAATGCTAAAGTTTTAAATAAATATTCCCATTTGAGGGAATCAAAGGCTTTTCCTATGTCTAATTCGATTACAAATGTTTCTATATCTTTTTTATTCACATAATCTATAAGAGTAAGTATCCTTTTAATATTATCATGGGTGTGCCTGTTGTTAGTTCCTAGGTTTGGCATAATGGTTAAGGTGCTTGCCTTACAAACACAGGGTGCATGGTTTGATTCTCAATTGGGACAATTGGCTAGGCTTAAAATGGCTCACAAGGGCAGTTAGCCTAGTGGTAATCTATCTATCAACTATCAACTATATAAAAATCCAGTTTGATCATTATTAATTGTCTTTGAAAGTGGGATTTTCATTCTGTTTGCTAGGATTGACTTGAATATTTTGTAATCATTATTCAGTAATGATATAGGTCTGTATGAGGTGCAAAGGTCTGATGGTTTATTATCTTTTTGAATTGTGTTATGAGAGAATATTTCCATGAGGGTGGTATTTTTGCTTCTGACTGGACTTCTAGCAAAGTTTTATGAAAAAGGGAGATTACTGTTGAAGGGAAGAGTTTGTAAATTTCAGTAATTATACAATCTATCCCTGGAGCTTTGTTAGATTTACTTTCTTTTATCTTGTCAATAATTTCTTTGTAGGATATAGGTTTTTGTAAGTCTAGTTTTACATTTTCGGGAATTTTTTTATATCGATAAGGTGTGTATCCAAGTTTATTTTGTTGGTATCTAAATCTTCTTTTTTGAAGTGTTCCATATAATGGAACTGAAATGCTTCAAGGGTGTCTCCTATATCTGATACTTTTTTCCCTTTCTTTTCATTATATATATTGCTAATGTTATTTGCTTTATATTGTATTTTAATTCTTGTAGATAAGTTATGTAGATATCTGGTGGAGGTGGCTAATCAGTTTATTTAAAAATTTTCCAAGGCTAGACAAGTTTTGTGTGTTAGAATTTCATTATAGTTTTTATTTACTTCCTCTATTTCTTTGTTGACTTCTGGACAATTCTGATTTTTTTTTTTAGATTTTGTTGTCAAGAGTCTGGTTTGCAAGTCTAATGAGTCAGATTCCCACTCTCTAACTTTGCTTTTGTACCAGCTAAGGGTCTTACCAAATAAATACACTTTTAATGAGTCCCAAACCATGACTCTACTGATTTCTGTTGTATTATTAATTTCAAGAAATAATTGTAGTTCTGACAAAATCCAGGGTCTGAATTCTTTAATTTTCGTGATATATGATGGAATTCTAGTTGAGAGGATTAAAGGTTTAAACTCTATTTGGAGCTTCATTATCAGAGAGTCATGATCTAAATTGGGGCATGGAACTATTGAGAAGTTGAGGACTTTTGTTTGTAAATCTTGAACTACAAATAATTTGTCTATTCTGGTTTGTGTTCCAAATCAATGGTTTTTATGTGAAAATAATAAGGATTTATCATCTTTTACTTTAAAAGTGTCTATTAAATGAAATGAATCAATCTATCTTTTTAAGGATTTTAAAATAGCTGCTTTGCAAAAAGACTTCTTGGTGGTTCAGAAGCTTGTAAGGTACAATTAAAGTCTCCTTTCAGTATAAGATTTCCTTTATAATTGTTGGAAATAAACATTCCTGCTCCAATTCCTGGGAACCAATATAGATTAGCTAAGGTCCATATTCTGTTATTAAATTTAATTATAACAAATGCTAGTAGACCTTCTTTGTCTTCATATTTATAAATAACTTTTGGAGTGATTATATTTTTTTCCAGAGAATTGATACTCCTTTTTGTTTTTGTTCTATAGGAGGATTGAGCTAAGACTGTATATTCCTTTGGGTTCCAAATAAAGCTATCATTAGTCTTAAAATATGTTTCCTGGAGAAATACTACTTGTGCATTATTCAATTTTAAATATTTTAGTAAGTTGATCTTTTATTTGCATTATTTAAGCCATTAGTATTTAATGATAATAATGTTAAATCCATTTCAAGTTATTGTTGGAAGAAACATTTTGCTTCTTTTTTTATTTTGATTATAGTTGTTATACCATATTATCTGATAACATTGAATGTTGTTTTTATGTGTGTTAACTTGGGAGTGCAATTTAATGTTCTTTCTTCTTTAAATACAGGTAGGGTAAAATTCTGGTCAGGCTTTAAAAAAGTTCTTCTATAAAACATTAATTCTAAAGTATCAAATACAAGTAAATATGAATTTCCCATTAAACATGGAATGAAAGCCATTCCTAATCCAATAGATAAAGATAGATCTATTGGATTATCACTCATACCTTTAACCAACAATATCAACTGAGCTCCATAAGTTAAATTATTATCTGGAGAATTTTCTTAAAAAAGATATGAAATTCTATATTATTCTATTATTGTTCTATAGTATTTTATATATCAGGATGGAATGTTAGTAGTGTAAACAATTATTATGTTAACTTAGAAAATATCCAATATTTAGTTACCGTTAATAGATCCCAAACTTGTCAGATATGTCATTTTGGATAAAATAAATGCAACAGAGGAGCATACACTAAATAAGCCAACAACAAATAGATTATTACTAAAATTGTTGCTTGTCTTTTTGACTTTTCCTGGTTAGGGGTCGCCACAGCGGAACTCTGGTCCGCTAATGATTGGCAGTAGATTTTTTTATGGTACCGAGTTGCCAGCCCGACACCCAACCTTCAACAAAGGCACGCCCATTTACGCATTTCTTTCGAACGCCACTCGACTGCTGGGAGGACATGCAGACTCTACACAGAAGGCACTCCAGCTGAGAATCGAACAGGAGAACCTCTTGCTGTGAGGCAACAATGCTACCGCTGCACCACCATGGCTTTTAAAAGATTATTACTACAATAATTTGACTAAAAGGATTCTGCAGGAGACAATGAGTGATTACCAATGAAATATGAATTTACTGTAGGTATACTGTCTTCCTTTACTTTCCCACTCTTCAGCTCACCAACTTCAGCTTACACTTATGAAAAGACATGGCTTATCAGTGGTATCCTGACTCTGAGTATAGGCACCCTACATTCTAGTGTGCAGTGCTTTTACAGATTTATAGATTTACAAAGCAGAGTCTAAGAATGAACTATGATCACTCTGACAACTCCCATCCTGCCTAGGGCATCTCCTGCTTCCAGAATGGGTAATCACATCAGGTCTAGAATGAATGTAAAGGTACCTATATGTTAATCAAGACTTACCTTAGGTAAGTATTAATCAAATAGGATTTAGAGCATCTTAGAGAGTTCTCAGGGCAGTTAGAATACTCTTAAGCCTCTCCTTCCTTGACCAAAAACAGAGATTTCCCATCCCTTTCTGCCCCTTGTTTTAAATCAGTTGTTTTTGTTGTCTTTCGGCTTTTCCCGGTTAGGGGTCGCCACAGCGGAACTCCAGACCGCTAATGATTGGCAGTAGATTTTGACGAATGCCAAGGTGCCAGCTTGATGTTCAACCTTCAATGAAGGCATGCCCATTTACGCATGTCTTTCGAATACCCACCCAACCACGGGAAGGACATGCAGAAGGCAGTCCCTGCACTCCAGCCGAGAATCTTATGGGAGAACCTCTTGCTGTGAGGCAACAATGCTACCGCTGCACCACCACGGCATACCTTGTTTTAAATCAGTACTAATAAAATAAATTCGGCAAACATAGGTAAACAGAGATAACATTCAGTAGTCCATCTTGTACATGACTCACAATCCATTAAATAAGTCAGTGACTAGCATCACTTTAGTAAACATTATAAAGACAAATTAGAAATAATTTTCTAGGTCTTTAAATTTTCTGATAAAGCAGAAAGTTAACAATAAGCTATTTTAACGAAAAGTATAAAGCATTTCAATTTTTCCTTGCATGTATACATTTCTACTTATATTTTAGTGTCAATAGCTGTCTTTGAAATCTGTACAATGCTTCTCTACTTCAATCATTCCTTTTTCAATTCAGGTTTTGTTTTGTCAAAACGGCAACAATATTTCAAGGGTACAATTAATATTTAGACTGGTGTTTCAAATAAATAACTTGTCATTTGCCAATTGAGTTAGTTTAGAATATATCAAAACAAAAAAGAGCGTCACAGTCCACAAGCGCAAATAAATCCAGTCCTTTGGATGCGAAAACAATGATTTATTGAATAATCCACAAGGTGCAACAAGAAAAACAATAGAACGCTCTCACAACGTTTTCGTCGTCTACTTTATCAATATACAAACAATTAAAATGTAGAACTTCTTATATATCCCACAGTTTCCCTCCAAAAAAAAACAATCATTCAATTATTCAATAAGTACAACTAATTTAGAAAAACAGCATAGTTATATAGTTATATAGTATATAGTTATAAGTTATTACTTACACACCAATTCATGTTACACAGGATTTTATGTAACTCATGCTGTTTTTCTAAATTAGTTGTACTTATTGAATAATTGAATGATTGGTTTTTTTTGGAGGGAAACTGTGGGATATATAAGAAGTTCTACATTTTAATTGTTTGTATATTGATAAAGTAGACGACGAAAACATTGTGAGAGCGTTCTATTGTTTTTCTTGTTGCACCTTGTGGATTATTCAATAAATCGTTGTTTTCGCATCCAAAGGACTGGATTTATTTGCGCTTGTGGACTGTGACGCTCTTTTTTGGTTTACTTTTGCGCCACTTGCTCCACTTTACATTTTTTCTGGTCTTGTTCTATGGAGCTTCCTTCAAGCGCAGATCCTGGTCCCAGAGGGTCCGAGACTGGTGAAATTCGTAAGTTGGTTGGGCAGCTCACTCAGCTCATTAGCCTGCTTACTCCACTCAGCCAATCCTTGGCTACGTTCATTTCAGCTACGCTTATACCAGGAAATCAGCAGGCTCAACCAGATGCTTTACAGCGTAACGTTCGAAACACCAATGACACAGTTCCTAACCAGAATGAAATACCACCTTTAGATGATTCTGATATGGATGGTTTTCCTCACATTACCAGGGACGATATTCCTGACAACCCTAATGCAAGAACAGAAGCGCAAACACAACGGAACCACCCAAGGAGGTCCCCGACTAGTGTTAGCAGCATTTCAGGTACTGGCAAGCTTGTCACACGTATTTTGAACACAAAATACGACTTTGAGCAACCACTTGTTCCAAAGTTTAACAAAAAAAGCTACAATGCTATGTTAGAAGACTTAGACTTTTATTTGTATAAATACAAACTCTTGGACATGGACAATAGTTATTTAAAACATTGTTTATCTATTAACATTGTCCCAAAGGGACTTAGGGTATGCAAATATCCAAATCATGTTATTGAAGGTACTGCCTTTCATGATGAATTGATTACTGTTTTTGACAATTGTGGTTATGGAATTATGAGGGCTATTATAAGAAATAATGAGAATGAAATGGAAAAACTGCAAAGAGACATTGATAAAATTAATAAAGCTGTTACAGAAGATTTGATGTACACAGTGGATAGTGAAAGAGAGAAATACCACAAACTTTTAAAAAATTTAGAATCAAAATGTCAGGATATTCACACTAGAAAGTTGGGTAAAATTGATAGAGATGTAAATGAGTACAAGGACAAAGTACATTACCCCAAACCTAGAAATGTATATAAGAAAGATTTTGGGAAATGGGGTGAAAAACAAGATGATGAAGTGTATCATATTAATGACAATGATAATATAGGACAGTTGCTTTCGGAAGAAGAGTTTCCTGTGCTCAGAAGGTCTGAAAGACTAATGGAAAAAGGGAAGGTTACATATAACTCAAAAAACTACAGGGGGAGGGGGTGGCAGTCACCCCCAAGAAAAGAACGCAACTGGAACTAGATACTAAAGGTTTACCATCTAACATTACTAAGGATTCACATATATGGTCTTTTGATGGTTTCAATATTTTTAACTACACCAATATTCATTTAAACACAGCATGGTTTCATCTGTTTTCTAAAGGGTTCACTTTTATTCCTAATAAAGGAACCGACATTTTTAAACTTTTAGTTGATATAAAACTTTTTATTAGGAAAAAGAATTTGCAGCTAATTTTTAAACAGACCAATACAGGTTTTAATACAGAAAGTCTAAAAAGAAAAAGTCTGTACAATCCACCCATTCACCCACAATTAAAGAATTTTGAAGACAAAGTGGAGAATGAAATTAGAATGGGATTACTTCATCAAAAAACGCACTCTAATTTAACGCAAGCTGAGAATCTTGTTCTCAAGGAAGTCTGTAACAACAAAAATCTAAGGGTCATGAAACCAGACAAGAGTGGGGGTATGGTGCTAATGGACACAATAGTTTATGAAGAGAATATGATGGACATATTAAATGACACTGACAAGTGTACTAGAGCCTCTATTAATGAAATCAACATAGCCAATCAAAGAATTCACAATATTTTATATGACATTTTGTTAGAAGGCTCTATAGACAAAGACACTTTCCATTACTTGTCAGTAGAAACGCCCAAAGTCCCATGTATTTTTGGAATTCCCAAAGTACATAAGAACAACTTGGATCCCCCTCTAAGACCCATTGTCTCTGCTGATGGTTCAGTTACAGCACCCCTAGCAAAATATGTTGATTCAAAGACTAAAGGTATACTGGATTTCAATACAGCTGTGTTGAAAGACTCTTGGGATTTTTTAAGAAGGTTAAAAAAAGAATTATACTCAGACAATGTAACTTTTGCCACAATGGATGTTATTGACCTATTCACAAGTATTCCGCATGACACAGGCATGTTATGGTTTGAGGAGATTTTAGTGCATAGTAAAAAGTTGACTCAAATTGAGTTCAGAAATGTTTTAATGTTTATGGAGATTATATTAAAAAACAACTTCATTTATTTTCAAGGAGAATATTTCAGGCAAGTTAGGGGTGTGGCGATGGGTGCCCATTGTGCCACCATATATGCCAATACCATTATGACATATTGGGAGATGAAATTTCTTCAGACATCACCTTTCTGGATGACTTATGCTTCATCTGGAATGGTAATGCAGAAAGTTTTAACAATTTCAAACAACATTTGAACACTACATCTAGTTTTTTAAAATTCACATCTGATTACAACGAGAATGAAGTTCATTTTTTAGATGTAAAAATTAGAAAAATTAATGGCAATTTCACCTCTAGCATATATAGGAAAGAAACATTCTCAAACTCTTACTTGCACTTTTCCAGTTGTCACCCCTTTCACCAAAAGAAAGGGGTTGTTAAAGGACAACTGGTACGTGCAAGTCGTATGACTTCTGACAACTCGACATTACTTGAAGAAGTAGAATTCCTAAGGGAACTGTTCTATAAAAGGGCATAGCCACCTGAACTTTTTAACTTTGTTCTAGCAGAAGTGTTAGAAAACAGAAATGACAGGTTTGCACCAATTCTGGGTAAACCAGAAACTGAAAAAAACTTAAACAAGAAAAACACCTCTACTAGTGAATATGACCCAGGCTTAATATCCACATTTGATGGGAATTCAAATTTCATTAGAAAGATCTTTCAGAGGGAATGGAAAAACTTTTCAAAAATTTCTGACCTAGAAGGCATCTTTGATAATGAATTTACTTGTACATACAGAAAGGGTAAAACCATTAAAAACATTGTGGAGAATAGGTCTCTGGTGAACAACCAGAATTTGTTAACAAAGAAAAAAGGCTTATTTAAATGTGGGAGGTGCAAGTATTGTGCCCACCTAAAATGCAGTGAATATATATTCTTGAAAGCTAGAAAAAAGAAATTGCACTTGAACACGTTTGCAAACTGTGACACGAAGGGCATTATTTATATTGCCACATGTACGAAATGTGAGTCATTTTATATAGGCAAAAGCGAGAGAAAGCTTAAGCAAAGGATATATGAGCACTTATATGATATGAAGGTAAAGAAAGACACTAATGCACTTTATAAACACTCACTGAAATGTTGTACTCAAAGTTTTGAGTTTTTTGTACTAGATGTGATACCTGTTAATCCCAGAGGTGGCATGTGGGAAACACAGATAGAATACAGAGAATTGTATTGGCAAGTGATTCTAGACGCTGGAAAAAGTCCAGGACTCAATGAGATGCTTTCCCTTAAACCAGTATTAAAACTAAGAGCTGCAAAATTATAGCTTACCCATTATGTTCATTAAATTGTTAACAATCATTAAATACTAAATATTTATTTATAATATTTATTTACAATATTTATTAAGCAATATTTATTAACAAAATCAATTTTATCATTATGAATTTATTTATACAAATTTTATCAATTATTTTACTAACATTTTAATTATTTTTAATTATTGAAACACATGAATTTTATGGACTTGTTATTTATGACTTTATCACTAGATGGAGCCACTACTTTCAGAATGGTTGCTCTCCCATGTTTATGATGATTTTATTTTACCTCACTTATTATCCATTAAGATTTTACATACATCACTATATTCACTATCCAAAGAAAATAACATTGAACTATGACTATTCAGTTATTTAAAAAGTTATTACTTACACACCAATTAATGTTACACAGGATTTTATGTAACTCATGCTGTTTTTCTAAATTAGTTGTACTTATTGAATAATTGAATGATTGTTTTTTTTTGGAGGGAAACTGTGGGATATATAAGAAGTTCTACATTTTAATTGTTTGTATATTGATAAAGTAGACGATGAAAACGTTGTGAGAGCGTTCTATTGTTTTTCTTGTTGCACCTTGTGGATTATTCAATAAATCGTTGTTTTCGCATCCAAAGGACTGGATTTATTTGCGCTTGTGGACTGTGACGCTCTTTTTTGGTTTTGGTTTACTTTTGCGCCACTTGCTCCACTTTACATTTTTTCTAGTTTAGAATATATGGTTAGTGCAAATATAGCATGTTTTAAAAAATAATATGTATTTTTTCTTGTGCTCTAGAGACTGTAATATGCAAGTGACATATATAATGTAACATATATAGAGCAGATAGTTTATGGATTCAGGTTGTTAAAGTAAATCTCATAGTAAGACATTGTCCCATTCGATTCTCAGCTAGAGCATCTTCTGTCTGGAGACATGCGTGAATGGGCATACCTTTGTTGAAGGTTGTGCGTCAGGGCTGGCAACTTGGCACATAAAATTCTACTGCCAATCATTAGCGGACCGGAGTTCCGCTGTGGTGACCCCTAACTGGGAAAAGCCGAAAGACACAACAACATGCTTATTAATCAGGCAGTTTCATTTAAATTCACAAGTAATTTGGGGACATTTCAGTTGAGTTTCCAGGAATGTGTAGTCCAGTACGAGTAATTGAGTCCACTTTTCCTCATAAACATATGTCACAATTCATTAAACAAGCAGAGTCTAACATCTGTCTAATACTCATTATAAAAACAAAGAATAGTAATTTCCTAGCTCTTCAAACTTTCTGATATTGCAAAATGTTGACAGTAAGTTATTTTAACTGGAAGACTAAAACATTTCAATACTTCCTTGTGAATATTTATTTTTACTTTTACTGTAGTGTCAAGAAATGTCTTTGAAATCTATGCATTACTTCACTTCTTTCAAGTCGTTAATTTGACAGTTCAGATTATATTTTGTCAAAATGTCAATAGCATTTCAAAGGCACATTTAATATTTAAACTGATATTTTAAATGAATAGCTATCAGTTACCAATTGAGTTTGTACAGTGTGAGGTAACTGCAAAGATAACGTTGCAAAAAGTAATATGTATCTTTTCATGTGCACTAGAGACTGACAATTTCAAGTAACATATAAAATATAACTTTTACAGTGCAGACAGCTTGTGAAATCAGCATGTTAAACTGAGTAATACTTTTGAATCAAGTAGCTACATTTAAGTGCACATGTAGTTTGGGAACATTTCAGTTGTGTTTCCAGGAATATGTAATGCCATGAAGATAAATCATAAAATATTTACAAATAGTCCTATTATTTATTTATTTTAGCTTGCTTAGGTTGTTTTTCATTTTAATAACTAAACAACATTAGTTTTTCTTATAATTTGTAATCTGTGAGGCTAGATGTACTTCACAGGTTCACAGTGTCCTTAGAAACTGCAGCAGTTGTTTACTGTTGCTATGGCAACACAAATAGAATGTGAAGAAAGCTTTTTTTTTCCTCAATAAATTTTTTATTAAGTATTTAAAACCAGACATTTAGGAGTTTTGTACATGAAAAATAGGTTTGAATAAGCATATTGCAACTCTAAAAAAAAACGATCATTCAGGAGAGTTTACATATAGCACTGATAACAAAACATTACAAAATATATACACTATATACAGGTTAGGCATCCTGAAAAGAGAAAAAAAAAATATATGAAAAAAAAAATACCATCGTAAGACAATAGAAGAGTAGAAGGCATTAACTATTGATAATATTTAATACTTTTTCTAATACTAACTTTTTCAATGCCTTTTTTTTTGGACTTCTAACTATGTTCCTTTGAGCATCAATATATGAATAAGCCATTTTTTGAAAAGTAACCCAATTTAGTTTGGTGCGATCAAGCCAATTTTGTGTTATGTAAAGTTTTAATAAGGAGCAAATAAAGATGATAGCATGAGTATCTGATTTTGAAAGATGCATTAATGGAATATGAAGAATAGCAAATTCCCAGGAAAATATAGACTTGCAGTCTGACTTTCAAAGAGGTCCATAATCTATGAGAAAAATGACAATACCACAAAATGTGAAGAAGATCTGCTTGGGGGTTATAACAGCATGAGCATGCTGAGGATTTGTTTGGGTTGAATTTATTTAATTTATACGGGGTATAATAGGCATCATTATTAATCATTAATTGTGTGTATAATAGTTTTTTGAAAGGGATAAATTCCTTTGTATATCTGATAGCCAAAAGTTTCTGAGACTCAGATAACCGGTAATTGTAATTTAACCATACATTGGATAAAAGACAATTGTGTTCCATCATTAAGCTCTTTATCAACTTGTAGGAATTTGAAAGCATTTTATCTGATGAAGATAGTATTTTGATAACTGTATTGAGATTATTCATTTGATGTTCTATGGGGTCTATACATAAAAACTTATTTTTAATTATTACTCTTAATTGACGAAGAATTGGCGAATAGTTCCAGTTAACTTTCAAAATCTTACGCCAATCAGGTAAAGATAAGTCAAGATGTTTCAAAATATCTCCAACTTTTAAATTTTTTATTAGAGGATATTTTGTTAAGTTAAAAGGTTTGTTATCAATCATTATATTTGGGTTTAGATGAATTGGTTGGATAAAATGAGAAATCCTATCTAAATTGCACAGTTTAAGTAAAGTTTGAAAAGCTTTAATCTTTTGTTTAATAAAGATGGACAAATTTTTAGCAGATATGGAGTCCAAAGAGATAAAAGGAATAGCTTCTGGGTTTATATTTCTTGAAATGATGTAATTATACCATATTTTTATCCATAAAGAATGATTTATATGAGAAATATTCTTGAAATTATATATGGTGAAAAGTTTATTAGATGAAACAATCAAATAATAGAGGTGCAGATTAGGAAGACCCAAACCACCCCTGTCCTTAGAAATTGATAATCTGGAATATGAAATTCTAACGGATTTAGGGAACCATAAAAATTTAGCCAAAACTTTATTTACAAACTCAAAGAAGGATTTCGGGATTATCTGGTCGGACGACGTAAATTGGTAAAGAAATTTAGGCAAGATGTTCATTTTAATTATGGCAGCCTTTGATAAAAGTGAAAGATTTAGATGTTCCCATCTGTTTATATCAGATAATATTGAAGTCCAAACTTCACTTCTCTTAACCAACAGTACATTTTCCTTCCTTTATATATATATATATATATATATATATATATATATATATATATATATATATATTTAATACTAAAAGGAAATAACTCAAAGGACAAAGGACATATGTACATGAATGGAACATTTCAGAGTTAATCATGAACATGTCCCCAATCCCAATAAGCATAACAGTGACTATCATTAATCTAATAAATTTTGTAATAACAATTAATTTCACTATTCCAATTAGTCTACGTTAAATCTAGATCATTTTATACTATTATTTATCTATGTATAGATAGTGAGTTATTAAATATATACAGACTATATTAGTATAGTAAATAGGAGAGAATTTAGAAAGGGAGACAAGATGCAGTTAAAGTAAATAATGAGAAAAGAGAGAAGAGAGAGAAAGAAGACAAAATTAAGAGAAAAATACACATATGCTATTTATGTTGATTTACAGTATAAATATTTTATGTGCTATATAACCCTCCTTGTGTGAAAGAAAATTACCCTGTTTTACATACCTGAGGTAATGTGAAAACTCTCATGTGTCATATATTTTCAAAAAATATAGATAAAGATTCCAGTAGTTACTTACATTTGTTTTAAAATTCCAAGCAGTAAATTGATCCTTTAAAGTAATGTTAAAACAATTTCTATCATAGTAGATGCTTTGAGAGATTTGGCTGTAACAGTATCAGTTTTTTCCTTCTTCTTTTTGACATCTGTCCAGACATTTATTTCTTTTGTTCTCCTGAGAGAAGGTGACATCCATTCCATATCTTCTGGTAAAGTAATCACATTATTAGTTTTAATAAATGAAGAGGCTTCCTCTAAGTCAATAAAAGTCCTCATCTCATTGGCATACAGTATTCTTGTCTTAGCTGGATATGCAAGTTGTGCCTTGATGTTATTTTGTTTCAGAAACTTTATCACTGGCCACACTTTTTTTCTTTGTTCCATTATTCTAGATGAATAGTCGTTATCAAATCTTATCAGGATCTGGTTATATTTTAGAGGTGCCTTCCTCCAAGCAGACCTTAAAATCAGTTCCTTGTCTTAAGTATGAAATAGATTTGATAATTATTGACCTAGGAGGGGAGTTTGAGTTAGTGGCAGGTTTTCCAAGAGCTCTGTGTGTCCTTTCAATGCCAAAGGAAAGTCCTTCTTTTAAATTTAAAAAGTCAGGGATCCAGCTTGATAAAAAGGAGATAATATCCTCACCTTCTGTGTTTTCAGGTAATCCGAAAATCCTGATGTTATTTCTCCTCTCCCTATTTTCCAAGCCATCTACTTTATTAACCAACCAAGTGTTTTGTTTAAGAAATAGTTCTTTCTGTGTTTCCTCTTCCTTAATTCTGCTTTCTAAGTCATTTAGAGAAACCTCTATTCCTGTTATCCTTGTCTGGTGTTGTAGCATTTCCTTGAGGGTGTTAGCTTGTTTTTGACTGCTTGTTTTAAGATTTTATAGGTTCTCTTTAAAATCATCCATCTTCAAAGACAACTCCTGCAGGGTAGATGCCATCTGTTGTAGTTCTTTCTTTAAGGCAGCATCCTGGTGAGAATTCCTTGAGTTGCTCATTTTAACAAGTGAATATATCTCCAAGCTTTTTGACAGGAAATTATTTGTAAAACTTCACCAAAGTTTCTAATTATGTAAATTAGTCCTTTATCTATAAGATTTTATATTTTTTCCTGTCTTATTTAACTAGTTATATGGAGCTCTAAAATACTGCTGCTTTCAGTTAGCCTTTCAGGCTCCGCCCCTATCAAGAGAAATCTTGATGAATGGATGACAAATAGAAAGTTCACTCCAGGGATCACTCCAGTGGCTCTGCTTGATAGAGGCAGTGGGAACTAACTTGGTAGCACGATGCCAGGGCATGTCTATGGGCTAGACCTGTAAAGACTCCATGGCCATTAGCCTAGTACACACCTATGAACCTATGAAATGCAAAATCCATGCAGAAATTAAAAAATAAAATGCACATATAGACATACATGCATGCACACACACACACACACACACACACACACACACACACACACACACACACACACACACACACACACACACACACACACATGCACACACTGTCATGTAGTAACTCGTATTATCAACTGTGTCATATACATTAGTTTGTAAGCAACTTCTCACACTGTTAAAAGATATCATTTTAAATCAAATGTGCCCTCCCTGAACACATACATTCATATATGCTTGTTTGTTTTCTAATTAGTTACACAAATACTATGTGGCAACATTGACAGGAAAATCTTACTTTCCATTGGTCAGCCCATTAGAGCTTTCTGCCTATAACCTCAGCACTGAGCAAACCAGTGGAAAAAATTCTGTTTATTCAAGAACCATGTTCCTTGTTGCAAAAGAAAATCCAAAGGTGTAGTATTGCAATAATACATTTCCATAAAATAATAATAATCATAATAATAACATAATAATACACAATGAGGAACAATTCATGCCATAATAATGCAGTTGATTTCAATGTAAAGGAATGCCTTAGGGCAAAAGTCACAGTATACACCATAAAATTAGATTACTTCCTGGATAATAAATATTGGTAGCTGAATCAATGTTCTAACTTGTAGTATGGAGGGGTGACAGTTTCTGCTAGAGTTTTGGCATGCAAGTCCAGAGTTCTGACACAGACTTCTTCTCTCCTATTTGCTTCTAACCACACTTCCTCCCTGAGTGGGTTGGCCTTTCATATCCTCAGATATTTACTCTCAGATATCACTAGCCAGGTACTTTCTATAAGTTTAAACTGAAAATATACATAGTCCTTATGCTCACTTTGTATGGATTTGGAGAAGGAGAACACATTAAGTCTTCGACTTCAAAATAAGTGTCATCCTTTTATTGAAGCAGCAATTACATGACATTACAATGTATATAATATGAACAGCCAGTAGTAGTTGTTGTTGTTGTTGTGTCTTTCGGCTTTTCCCGGTTAGGGGTCACCACAGCGGAAACTCCAGTTCGCTAATGATCGGCAATATATTTTTACGTGCCAAGTTGCTGGCCCTGACGCACAACCTTCAACGAAGGTATGCCTTTTATGCATGTCTCCACACAGAAGATGCTCTAGCTGAGAATTGAACAGGACAACGTCTTACTGCGAGGCAACAATGCTACTGCAGCACCTACAGCCAGTAATAGTAATTGTGATTTTATTGAAATAAAAATGGACTGTGACAGGCCCATCACCTGACATATGCTTTTGCCACAACATTGAGGATTTTAGATACATGAGTAACTTAAGATCATTGCATATGCTGCTGCATAACTCACCTCTATCCTGATAAACTATTCTATATCCAAGTGTTGTGCTATAAGGATAAAAAAATATGCAGGTGTTATTGTTTTACTGCTCAAAGTGCATAGTTTCATAGGTAAGTAGTAGGCTAGCTGTCCTTGTGAGTCATTTTAAGCCTAGCCAATTTCTCTTTTTGTGCTCAAAATAACCTATTTCATTTGGTTATAGACTTGCCTTATCCATCCCATGGTCAATAATTATATATTGTTCCTAATCAGAATAATTGTGATCATACCATAAATACTTAGAGGCGACATATGTATGCGATAAAGTATTTTGGAGCTGCCTCTGTCCATTAGTAATGCAGAAGGCAGTTCTTGGGTAAATTTTCTGTTTAATATCCTTAGCTCTAAGTTGATCTTGAATATGGACAGAGGTGACCTTTGTTTTATGTAGATGGGAAGTCTGTTCCATGACAGTGGTAGCCTCTGTGAGATATACCTGCCCCACCAAACTGTCCTGTTGATGCCGCAGAAAAAGTTTAGATCCCTCGACTGAGTATTTCTGATGTCATTTGCTGATGTGCAGTAAATCCATCAATAATGGGTCAAATGATGCCTTGTATGCCAGACACAGGTCTCCTCTTAGTGGTTTGTAGGATACCCAGTATAATTTACGGGCATTGAGTCAGTCCATACAGGGCATGCTGTTTAGGCCTTGTATTTTTAAGTAAGGTAGCTATGTGGGTGTTAAGAGTTGTTGGATGTGTCTGGACAGATACATGTCAAACAGAGCATTATATCCAATGATTGGTTTTATAAGTGCTAAGTAAAGGGGGACAATGACATTACTAGATCTAGATACAATCCCTTTGTTTATAAGCTGCGCAATATAAAATGACTTTCTTACAGCAATAGACACACGTTGGTCAAATATTAGATCATTGTCCACATAAGTTATTAAATCACAAAAACTGGGTCAACTCTTAGGGGCATATTGTCATGTGGTAGTTTCCTGGGGTAGATAACTTCCCAAAGGATATAGTAATGCATTTTTTGTCATTGAGTTTCAGTCTGTGATTTTGGCCCCCGTTATAACCTTCCTGCAGGATGGCCAAGTCATTTATGAATTCAATGACTGCTCCTAGCCTGCAGTCATCTGGAAACTTAGTCAGCCAGAGCCCTTTGGTACTGGCTATTATTTCAGAAAAATAGATGCCAAACAGGAGAGATCCCAGCATAGAACCATAGAACCCTGGAGGAATCCACTGGTGACTGGTCTCTCTGTGGAGGTAGCTTTCCCTAGTTTGATGATCTGTGTCTTATCTGTGTCATACTTGACAATCCAGAAGGTGACATAGGGGGTTATTCTTTCGTTTATTTAGCTGTTTTACTATGCCTGAGTGGGGAATTGTGTCAAAATCTTTGGCTGGGTCAAGGTATGCAGTTTGTACCATTTTGCCTTTGTTCATTGCTTTAGTGACCTTTTCAAAAAATCCACCAGGTTGAGTAAGCATGATATGCCCTTGATGAATCTAAACTGAGATGTGTCCAGTGTTTGGAGGATCCCTATGTCCTGACATATTAATTCCATGATATGTATTTCCATGGGGCTGTATATGAGGCTGGTAGTTTGTAATTGTTTGGGTCTTTAGAAGATCCTTCCTTATGGAAGGAAATGACTGTAGCTGTTCTCCATTTGATTGGTACAAAACCTGCATGGAGTCTGAGAGTGAACAGTGTTGTTAGGAATGTGGATAAATCATGCTATATGCTATTTAAGATGCATCCAGTGATATTTTCAGGACTCAACAATACAGTATTTTTAGCTTTTGATAGCACTTTTAGGACTTGGTCTTATGTGATAGCTGGAGGTGAGCCCGTTTCAGATACATCTTTTGGAACAAATGGAGGGGAGAGAGGGGTAAAGTTAGAGCTTAATTTCTAAGCCAGTAGGTTTAGTATATCTTCAGCCTCAGTGTAGGTAATATTGTTCACAATCAGCTCAGAGCATTGCTGCTTTGTGCTTTGAGATTCTGAACATAACTAAAAAGCTTTGTCACTGCCTTTGGCTTGGGTAGCTATTTTAGCCTTAAACTTGGAATTGGTGGATTTTATTAAGTTCCTGAGTTTGTTTGTGTATTTCAGTGACAAGGGCTTTAAAATTCTGGGAATTGCTCTTCTTATTTTTTGTCAAAATTAATTTCCTTTTATTAAAAAGCTTGCTAAGTCTATGGTTCCACCATGTAGGTTTATTTCTGGGATTTGCTCTGCACTGTATCTCTGGGTTACAGCTGCATCTGTGCAGCTGCTTACATACTGGTATAATATGGTGGTGTACCTTTCTGCATATTCCATGGAGTTGACTGATTTGCTGGGGATATGAAGCTTGACAATTCATCTTAGGAGTAGGTAATTTGTCTTAAAGAGATATCTAAAGGTGCCTTGGTTGGAAAGGTTCTCTGGTTTCAGTTTTATTTCAAAGTAGATTGCTTTATGGTCAGACCTTACAGGTGCTAAAAATACACAAGGTACAGTGCAAGATGGTCCCATATTAGTAAGGGCAATATCGGAAGATGTTACTTCCCCATTGTTCCAGGGAATTTGTATTAGCAAAGTCCAGGAATCTCTATACTTGTGCATTAGAGCTGGTATAGATTCCCCATCTATAGTTAGATAGTTTAAATCACCTAGGAAAATGGTATTGGGTTTAAATCTTCATGATTCTAGTGCCTGTAGATAAGCACTGTGGCTTTCTTTTGTCATAGAGCAGTTCTCTAGATAGCTAATATATGGTATTGGACCTTTCTGATGGTTATTTGGATATGAGAAATTTGCACTGCATCCTGCTGCTTAACCTGCCTTGATGTGACTCCCTTCTGGATTTACACTGACACATCTCTTACCATTTTCATTTCCTGCACACTAGCTGGTCTAAACGTCAAGAAAGTTTTATAGTCCTGCACAGCCAAGCTGTTTTAAACCATGTTTATTGTATGGTGATATGGTTGATGTTTTACTACAGCAGTTTATGTTTTTTGTCATTTTCTTTTCTATTCTCTATGGTAAAATAATAGAAAAAAATACATTTATTAGCAGCTTCTGTAGCAGTTAAGTGTCAATAACTTAAAATCAACAAATGTTAAATAAATAAATAAAATAAAAAATCCAATTCACAACATACCTCACATCATGGCCATAGGAAAGAAACTACTCTGGACATGACAGAGACTCTGTAATCTCAGCATTACCATAATAATAATATTCTCAGATAATGGTTGCTATATATATTTCAGATTTATGTATGGCATTCAGTACTGTGACCCATCCCATCCTTCTATGTTGTATAGAAAAGTGTGAAATAGCTGGTAGTGCAACCAAATGTTTCACTACCTATCAAGAAGGCACACGCCGGTAAGTCAAATGGAATGAATCAGTACAACTCAGTATCTACTCCTCACTGAGTCATCCTTAAGTGTTCCACAGGACACCAAGATTATCACTCTTCTCTTCACTATTATTTTTGGCAGCATATCAAAGTCGTATGGTAATTATAGGGTGGTGTGCTATGCTGACGATTACACCATTTTCTCTGGTCTGCCTCCTCCAATAAAAATTTGGTTAAGAAATTACAAGCTAGCTTTGATAAAGTGCATTATTGGTTACGGAATTAATGCCTTTGTCACACACACACACACACACACACACACACACACACACACACTCTTTATATATATATATATATATATATATATATATACATATATATATATATATATATATATATATATATATACATATATATATATATATATATATATATATATACATAGTTCTCCTTCAGAAGGTTGAACGGCTGAAATCTCGGAATGCATATGGTTGAGACCATATGCTCAAAATTTCAGAAGCTTGACCTTCTGAATGGGGATCGGCATACAGCGCAGAATGGGATATTTCCCTTTCTGCACTGTAGTGCGATCTTGGAGTTGGAATAAATAAGTAGTGGGGGGTGCAGGGGGGCTTGCCCCCCTGCAGAAACATTGTTTTTTGTTTTGTTGTTTGATTTTTATTTCCCTTTCAGAAGGTCGAGCTTCTGAAATTAGACCATATGGCTTCGGGCATATGTATTTCAAGATTTCAACCATTCGACCTTCTGATGGGGAACCGTACATATATATATAGGTCTACTCTGACCCATCAAATTTACGTATCAGAGAAACTAAGTTTTGTTAGTCCAGTTTCGCAAATGCACTTCCATGAAACTACAGTTCACCGAAGAAATAAAAAAAACAAACAAATACACTACACTAAATTTTGCAAGGGGCAAGCCCCCCTGCACCCCCATGTGGGGGGCTGTGCCTCCCACACGTCTGCTACAAACATATACCAACTTAGAAATTGCACTACAGTGGGGAAGAGGGACAATTCCCTTATCCCCACTGTACTGTGATCAACAACAACCTTGGTGAACTGTAGTTTCGCAAAAGTGCATTTCCAGAGAAATGCACTTTTGCGAAACTGGACTAGCGAAACTGAGTTTTGCAGAATGTTAATTCGATGGGTCAAAGTGGAACCATATATCTGTATATATATATATATATATATATATATATATATATATATATATATATATATATGTCTGTGGGTGTGGGTGGAGACCCCCAGTTGGGAGTGCAGGGGAGTGCAGGGGACAATCTCCCTTACAAAAAAAGCCCCTCTCCAGAGTTCACTGAAAATGCTTTCAGTGAAATTCATTTGGACTACTAGCAATTGGGGAATTTTCTTTTCAAAATGATTTCCACTATTTGTTGGCAAAAGTAAGGAAATACATTTTCTGAAAATGACTATGTAACACCTAATGACCAATCAGACTTCCAGTCATCCAGTCAATCAGTCCATATAACACCGTTGAAGACAATGCAACTATTGTAAACTGTTAGCTTTTCACAAACTGTTAGGATTTAGCCGTCCATAAAGGCCAATGTTAGATCTTCGTATACAATCATCTCTGTCTAAATTAAACCAAAAGGCTGGTATCTGTTGCAGTGCCAGATCCTATATGACTGCTTTAGTCATCTCTGTAACACATAGAATGTCATTTTCAGTATGTCTTCTGTATGCTACTAAATTATTCACAGGCTTGAAGTATTGTCTATCTTATAAGATGGAGAAAGCATTCTGTAGAATGTGGGGCTTTGTAACCAGCTGTTCTGCTTGTTTTCATTCCAGTTCTTGATATCAGTTGGATAGAGTTGGAAAATTATATCAGTTATGCTTACCTTAATTTTGAATATGAACTTCCATTTCCCACCAAATGCCCTTCATCTCTTCAGCCATGAAATGATATTTGCTGACACAAGATGATCTATGTTTGTAAAAACACTAACGCGGTCCTGTACCATTTTTCAGAAGAGGTTTAGTGCCTCCTTCATCCTCACAATCTTGTTGGAAAAGTAGGGAATTCTCTTTCCCCCTTCAATTAGAAAACTCCCATACATTAATTCCTCAAAGGAATCCTAAAAACATTTGTGTTCCGGATGGATTTGCTACTGTGTAACTTTATCACTTTTTCTTCTCCAAGCCTAAGGTTCATCTGCTACTTGTGAACCATAGTGTTCCACAAATCAAGACCTTTGGGATATTCACTCTTTCTATCCTGATTTATCTACATCTTACATATCTCATTCATGCTGTTTTATCCCTGCCATACTCAGGTCAGTATGTGTGTGAACCATAGGTTCTACTAAGGATAGAATGTCTCAGAAGACAGTGTTCTAAGGAAAGAGAATATTTTATTACCTATTCTTTTTATCTTTCATGACTAGTTGAATCTCAAAACGTAGTAGTCCATGGACTGTTTGAAATGTAAGTAATTTCTACCTAGTTAACCCCTGAGAATGGAAGTTAAAATCTTCAAAAAGAGTTAGAAAGTGAGTTGTTTTTCAAATCAAGATGCATCCTAGCATTTCTGTGATGGAATTTTCGGAGAACCAATTAGTACTGTATGTGTTATTCTGTCTACTGGTAAATTGTAGGTAATCTTTCATCGACTAATAATTTATGCCGCCAGTCCTCCTGTCAAATGAATGGATCTTGTCTTTTTCTTTTTTTTTTTTTGTGAGTAGTAGCTTTAGCTAGTGGTTGTCCTACAGCTGTTCAGCAGTTAATTTGCTGACAATTCACTGCCTGATCCCATTTCCCTAACAATAGTTCCTATTACATGAAGTTACAGAAAATTCACTGTTCATGAGGTTACAGTTGTGAACCTTGCAGGGTATTTCTCTTTCCCCATGGCTTTGTGACTGCTGAGTTAGTACATTTAATAAGGAAGAGATGGGGTGAATTCCTCTGACTTGTGGGCCAGAAGCTTGTCCACATGGAGTAAAAATAAACACTTTGCTTGGCCAATTTCTCATGCCATTAATCAGTTTGTTTGGATGATTGAATTGCATGCAGTAGGATTTGAGTGGGGGTCTTTAAATAGCTATCAGTAGTTCGTATCAGGTATGACTCAAAGGGTTGAACACTTAATAACTGACCATCATGTCAGAAGTATGAACAATAAATATGCCGACAGTCATAGTACTTGTTACATCCCCCCTCTGGGCCACTAATCAAGGTGCCTGAATCCCCACTACTGACAGTGGAGAGGGATGTTCACTTGGAAAAAAAATGGATACACCCAGTATTTCCAGATGCAGCTCTCTGCTTCTAACACAATTTCCCTTAAGAGCACATAGGGAACACAGTCCAGGGTCCACTGCCCTACTTCTCCTAGTATAGCTGGCAATACTTCACATTGTCACAGTACTGCAAATATCAAATATACTCTGTTTTGTCTGGAATACTTGAGCTGTATGTAATTCAACTGGTAAATTCTGTGGAAGAGCATTTTATTTGTGATTTATACAATATACTTGTCCTGCTGGCAGCTTGGCTTTTAAGAACAAGGTATATGCAAGACAATACTGCAGCTAGAGACTTCTTTGAGTACTGCTCAGCAAATGTAGATGAATAACGTTTAAATGTACTCAATAAAGTGACATAACTACTGCAATAAATGCAAACTATAAAAAACATTCCAAGGGTACAGATTATTTAACTGAATCTGTAAGAGTGGCTAGAAACACAAAGAGTAAAAAGGCTACGCAGACAAACATTCAGTTAAATTACTAGCAGACACACAACAGCAGTGGTGGAAGATGAACAAAATGGGATCACCACTATGACTTGTAGTACATGGGCAGAGTAAAAGAGAGAGGAAAATAAAAGTACCAAGCTTTATGTTAAGGAAAGATGTCTATAAAATGAGACAAGATAGCAGGGTAATGTGTAGTAACTATAAAAACAATAACTAAGTGCTCAAACGTTTGAATAAATCAGCATCAAGATAAACAAAGAGTGCTGGTGGGACCTCTCAAAGAGACAGGTAAGGAGAATATTGCTCAACCTATAAGAGCAGAACATTTGGAAGAAGCCTAAAATAATAGGGAGACAAAGGCCAATAAACAGGGACAAATTTTAAATACTGCTCTTATAAACTTAGAAAGTATTAGCATGCATTTACTGAATGATATTCAACCTTGTTGGCTAGGCTTACGTAGGCCCTTGGGCTAATAGCCTAGTACCTACCTATGAACCTATGAACTATATAAATGTTTGCCAATATTTAGTGACTTTAATCCTCACCAGTTTTCCAGAAAAACACACGTTTTGTGAGAAACAGACCAAAAATGTGAGGCAAAAGTCTGGACATTCTGCAAAAATCTAGACAGTTGAGAGGTATGCCTCAGTGTAAGCGAACATAGGCCATTTGCTACAAGTTGTCTCAGTGCTATTTACTTGGCAGTACAAACATTTGCTGTAGAAGATATACTTGCACTGAGGCAGGTAATGGAGAACAAGATAGAGATGATGAAAGAGTCAGTATGAGTATTGCTAGACATGAAATATGGAGGAAGCATGACAAAGTCACAAGAAACTGACTGAGACAGTCCTGCAATGCTTAAAAATCCTGGAAACATTGGTGGAATTAGTACAATCTGGGTAGAAAGATCCAGTCAGAAAAGTATGAACAGGGTTCAGACTCACAGAGCAGTTCCATTTTGGAGTGGGCGTGCATCAGGATTCTGCTTTGACCCTGCTTTTGCATTAGTAAACATCATAAAGATAAGCTGTATTCAGAAGATGTGGCAGTTTAAGCAAGTTCTGAACAGAGACTTTAGAAAATGATAGGAGACTGGACTTCAGAAATAAAGGCAGGTGGCACAAAACTGACTATAAACTTCACAGTGCTTATGACAAAAAATCGAGGATATCAGAAGATGCCAAAAACTGAAACAGAACAAAAAATTGTGGAATAGATTTACAGCTTCAAGTATCTTGGAGGTGCGTTTGTGGAAGAGAGAAATCTGGATGAGGAAGTCAAAGCTAGAACCAGAGGTACTGCAACTAAGTGGTACAAAGCGACAACAGGAATGTACAATAGAAGAATGCAGTCATTCTTTCTTTCCTGAAATTTTTGTTTATTATTCCTTACATAGCTCATCCTCAGCACAAAAACCCTATAGATCAAAAATTCCATATAAACAAAATGATATTTGACATTTGCAGTACATTTACCATGTGACTCCCAACATATTTATTGTTCATGGCCTTCTTTCCTTGCCACACTCAGTAGATAAATCATATGGACCAAAAAGAATGACAAGAAACTGAAAAATAAGGTGTACAAAACAGTTGTGTAACCAGTGCTTCTGTTGTTGTTGTTGTGTCTTTGGGCTTTTTCCGGTTAGAGGTCGCCACAGCGGAACTCCGGTCCACTAATGACTGGTAGTTGATTTTTACGTGCCGAGTTACCAGCCCTGATGCACAACCTTCAACGAAGGTATGACCATTCACGCATGTCTCCACGCAGAAGAAGCTCTAGCTGAGAATCGAACCGGACAGCGTCTTACTGTGAGGTGAAAATGCTACCGCAGCACCACCACCATGGGTACTAACCTGTGTGACACAAAAACCTGGGCAATGAAAGCAGAGCTGATGAAATTTGAGGTGATGGAGAAAATGTGCCTGAAAAGGGCAGTAGGATTTGCACTGTGGGACAGATGAGGAAATGAAACCAGTGTAGCCCCAGTTGTGGGAAAGGTTAAGACAAACAGATTGCAATGATTTGGTCACATGTGCAGGGAGTCATAAGATGACTTGGTAAAACAGATTTGGGAGATGCATAAAGAAAGCAAGAGGTGATGAACACGTATAGCCAGGCAATGAATCGACTGAATGAGAGAAGACTTGTGACAGCCTGCGGTGACTGTCAAAGAAGGTACGGGAGTGACAATAAACCAAGAGAGGTAGCAACAGCTGACACAATATGCCAACCACATGCACAATGAGAAAATGAGGGGGATGATGATGATAGTGATGATGATGAATGAAGTTCACATAATGAATCATGTAACTGTTCATGTACTACCTCCTTTTTAACCTGTGTTTATGAGAAGGATAAGGCATGCAGCAATGGACCTGAATCAATGAGTTAAACTGATTTTCAAATGATTATCCATGTTGCAGTATACTTAAAGATAGCTTAGGTTGTTTAATGCTAGCAAAAAATGTCCTGATAAGCATAAGAGTCTATCAAAAATAGTTAACTTTTTATAATATATGCCTGAATTAGAGGTAATAATTCTTTTTTTTTTCACATCATGAAGCTTCTACTTGTTTTATACAGAAAAAGCTGCATCAGGGTAGGTGGTATATACCAATACATCTGGCTTGGATAATCTAGTGTGAGTAGTGTACATAATGACTGCTGCTTGTACATAATATATAATTCTTTCAAAAATACACAGAATGCAACTAAAAAAAGATAGTTTCACTTTAATTAATCAAGTTTGAAATCCTAACAGTCTAAAGTAGTTATAAAAGCAGACAGGCTGAATAATTATTTTTAGATAAATCTATATGCATTGAAGTGTTTACAATTGTACATTACATTAACTTTCAAGATCCGTCCTGACCAAAATAAATGCGTAACGTAATTTATTCCTTTTACCTTAAAGCAAGTGAAAATAGAGCCTAACATGGAAGAAGACTTTTTGAATGTACATCATTTCTAAGACAAATACCCAAATTCTAGAATGATAGTTATCAACACAATACATTATTTTCTTTAACCTTAAGTATGTTTTATAATTCAGTTTGAGATATTACATAGAAGACAAACTTTATATCATATTAGCATCCAAGCCAAACATGGTTCAGTCATGGAAACACTTCTGGTACTCAATTCCAGTATAAACTGTTAAAGTGAGCACTTTTACAGTGACCATAACATTTACTTTGGTTTAAAAGCAGCTGCCAGTAACCAGTTATTAAGTTCTAAGTGAATGTTTTACTCATTAAAGGAGTGATACTATTTTAAAACCTTACAAATGTTGTCTACATTTGCATGTTTTTGAACAATTTACCAAATGACTGATAATTATCTTATAAATTACCAAATGAGGTAAGCTAAGTTTGTCTTTTATGATGAATGGACATGTTAGAATTAATATTTTAGACTCCATGCAAACTATTTTAAGGCTTACCTTGCCCTTAAATTTTTGGTTCTCCAACCTTGGGTTTTGCCATCATTTATTTCTGTACTCTTTTCTCTGATTTTTGATGTTTTGTGCTGTTTCTTCAGCATTCTTTGAAACAGAGCACACAGTCTAAATGTATTTGGTTTAAACTGACAAAACTACAAAGGCTCCTTCTTTACTCAGCTGTGTATTTATCTACAAATGTATACTTTAAAGTATTAGTTCCCAGTAAATAACTATGTATGGTACTCTGTAAATGGTGTCTTATTAACGTCAGTCATTAATCTCATTAATCTAAATGTAGAGTCATAACTACACTTCGATTTTATTACATAATTCATACACATAGACCAAGTGAAAATAAGTAAACACCCTTTCATTTCTATTCTGTTTAGCTGTACGACAAAATATAAGTAACAGTCTGTGTAAGATATTAATAATATGGAATTAATTCAGTATATAACTGTACATTAAATCAAATGTGCAAACCCAGAAGCAAGTACTGCTTAGCAGTTTAGTCCACATGAATGGACAAATACAATTGCTTCCATTCACCACAGAAACAGCAGTCTTCAGAAAAACTGGAAAAGTTTTGTACACCCTTACTTAATTTAATAGCATGTACTACATGGCCTGGCATATTGCTCTGGAAATATTCGACTACTGATTTTGCCCCCCTGCCTTTATTTTGGCTTTCCATTAATTGATGTAGGTTTGCTTTGTCAATGGGTTTTTTTTCACTGCTGTATGAAATTACAAGTGTTGGATTATCACCCTCAAAAAACTGCAAAACATTGTTGCCTATCACATAGTGATAGTCAGTTTCTTTAAAGAATAAAGAAAAGAAGCAACTGTTGGAATGGTCACTGGCTTTATACGAGTGCACACACCATTGTACCCAGTCATATTTCGCCTTGAGAAAATCGAATATCTCTTTTGTAACATCTTCTTTTCCATCATTTCCTTTTGGAAGCATTTGCTCAACATCTTCTCTTGCCTGCAGCATAAACCCATTTATGCATTCATTTATCAGAGAAACCATTTTGTTTTGGACTTCAGTAAGCTTGTCACGCCATTCATCTTGAAACTTTGCATACTGCTCTCCTTTTATTGTCTTGTAGGCCACAGAGACAATTATCCCATAGTAAAAGAGTTGCAGAATCCCTGTAAAGTATTTTTCCACAACCTTACGATGCTTCTTGCTGTAGTCCATGATAGTTTTCAGAATGGATTCATTTTGTGTCACTGCATCATAGAGTTTGTCAAGGTCATACTCAGTTGGCTGGTACTCGTAAGCTGAGATGAACTTGTCTTTTTGTCTTGATGAAACAGACTTCGCATTCGTGATGTCCATTAGTTTTCCAAAAAGGAATTTGATATTACGCTCTACTTTAAAATACTTGATGTCCATTAGGCTTTTTGTGATCTCATTATTAATATCTTCAAGATGTCCTGCGATAGCATTCAGACTTTGTTGCACTGTATGGAGTTGTTGTTTCACATACTTTGTTTCTTCACTTTCCACAGATTCTAGGGCAAGACTGACAAAAGGAGCTACCATACCAATAATAGGAAAAATGTCCCCAACCACACTGGAGAGAATTTCACATCCTTGCTGCAGTACTTCTACAGCAGAAGTTATCTTTTCTTTATGGTCAACCAGAAACTGATCTAGATTCTCACCCATGTTCTGTTCTCAGACTAGAAACAAAGATGTGTCTTCAAACAACACAGTAGAAAATGTGATTTGAAGCTTGTACCTGAAAATACAAAATAGTATGAAATTTAGCTAATATGTCTGAAAAGAACATTGATTTTGTGATATTTAAGTATGCTTTACCATTTTATAAATATATGTATTGTTAACATTTTACAATACTGCAGTACTTACACTAGATGTACTGTTGTGCACATGCTCATTATGTATTTGGTACATCATTGCTTTTACCAAAAAAGGAAGTACAAGCTTCCGACTGGCTTCACTGAGTTAACGATATGTGAATCTATAAGCAGAGAACTATACATTTTTTGTTATATTTGTTAACTGAGTAACTCAACAAATAACTTTATGGACCTTTTCCAGGCACATCAGGCTAAAGTGCAATGCATAGTTATCCTTTGATTACTGGCTCAATCCAAAGTGGGTTCCCATGAAAGTCATAGCCTATGGTAGTACTCAGCCAGTGCAAAACATTGATGCACATCCTGAATGTGGCAGCAACTCACTGCATTATACATACATACTAATACAGCATGCACACACAACACGTACACACTCACATACACACACACACACACACATATATATATATATATATATATATATATATATATATATATATATATATAGTTATAGGTTCATACTTTCATATGTAAGTACTAGGCTATCTGCCCAAGGGCATTTATAAGCCTAGCCAGAATGTGTTGGCTTTCGCCACCCCCTTAGATTAGTTCCCTGTGCCTCTGTCCAGCAGAGCCATTAGTTCCTTTTGCCACTGTCCAGCAGAGCCACTGCAATGATCCCCGGGGTAAATTTTGTTTTCCTATCCACCCGTCAAGGTTTCTCTTGAAGAGTGTTAGTGAGGGGCTCTGCCTGATGTATATTGGAATCCTGTTCCAAAGCATGGGGAGTCTCTGGGATAGAAATCTATCCCTCCAGCATGTCCTATTTATCATTGTGGTGAGGTTTATATCTCTAGAGAGTGTGGCTCTCCGGGATTTAATTTTTTTAGGGGGAGCATGTCCATCAATTCTGAGTTGGACATGGCTTTGTATGTCAGGCAGAGATTACCTCTGAGTAAGCAGTATGCAACCGAGTACAGCTGGAGTTTCTTGAGTCTGGCTGCATAGGGCATCTGTTTGAGGCCAGTAATCCTCTTGGTGGGGTGCTTTTGTGGTCTTTCCAGCTGTTGTAGGTGTCTTGTAAGGTACATCCCAAATGGGGCATTGTATTCTATGATGGGTCTAATGAGTGATGAGTAGAGAGGCACAATAACCTCTTTTGTTCTAGATGCGAACCCTTTTGTGATTAGGTGAGCCACATAGAAGGATTTTCTAACCACCTTGGCAATATGATTATCAAGGGAGAGATTACTATCTACTTGGGTCCCCAGTTCCCTTATTACATTTTCTGTATTTAGGGGACTATCACCTATGTGGTAGTTCACGGGTACTTTGTTTTTTTCCAAAGGGGATGACTATACACTTTTTGGCATTTAGCTTGAGGCCATGATTTTGACACCAGGTATCCATCTCAGTGAGACCCATCTAGAGGGTGTCTGTATTAGCCGGAGAATCAATTATGGCCCCTAGTTTTCAGTCATCTGCGAACTTGGTCAGCCATAGTCCTCCTATGCTTGCCTGTACCTCTGAGAAGTATATACCGAACAGGAGGGGTCCTAGGACTGAGCCCTGGGGGACGCCACTTGTAACTGGTTTAGAGTTGGACGTAGAGCCTGCAACTCTCACCATGTGGGTTCTATCCATGAGCCAGCTGACAACCCATCTCGTGACGTAAGGGTTTATGTTCAAGCTGGTGAGCTTGTCTATAATACTAGAATGGGGAATGGTGTCAAAAGCCTTTACAAGGTCTAGGTAGGCTGTGTGGACCTCCTTTCCCTCGTCTAATGCCTTGGTAACCATCTCAAAGAAGTCCACCAGGTTTAGGAGGCATGATCTGTCCTTAGCAAAGCCAAACTGGGTAGGGTCTAAGGTTTGGAGGTTCCCAATGTCTCTGTTAATGAGTTCCATGATGATGCATTCCATAGCCTTGCAGACCAGGGTAGTCAGGCTTATGGGGCGATAGTTCCCAGGGTCCATTCTGGCTCCACCTTTATGGAGTGGGATAACTGTTGCTGTGTGCCACTCTGTGAGTACATAGCCTGTAGAGAGGCTGAGTTTGAACAGTGTGTTTAGGTGAGTGGTTAGTTCATTTTGGAGCTCTTGTAAGACACAGCCTGGGACACCGTCCGGTCCCATTGAAGCTGTGTTTTTTGCTTTGGATAGGGCTGTTTTAACCTGTGTGTCGGTGATTGACAGGGCCCTACATTCTTCTGGTATGGTTATGGGCCCTTTAGGGGGTGAGAGGGTGGTGACGTTGCACTAAACCTGTCTGCCAGAATGTTAGCAATATAATTCGGTTCAGTATATTTTGTGCCATTCTGCACTAACTCAGAGCAGATCTGAGAGTTTCCACTTAGGTTCTTGACACAGCTAAAGAACGCTTTATATATAGATATATATATATATATATATATATATATATATATATATATATATTTATAAATATATATATATATATATATATATATATATATATATATATATATATATATATATATACATACAACCATACATACACACACATACTGGGGCTTGTACACACAAAACACACATACAATTGCACACACGTGTGCATAAACACATACACATGCACACACAAGCAGATACAGACACACGGATGCACACGTGCATGCCCACACACACACACACACACACACACACACACACACACACACACCACATACACATACACAAACAACACATAAACATGCATACAAATACATATACATTCATCATACATGTGTAAGCACATACACAAACACAGACAGTTTTAATGATCATAAACACACTTGTATCGTACACACACACACACACACACACACACATACACACACACACACACACACACACACACACACACACACACACACACACGCACACACACACAGATGCACGCGACTCATACGCACAGTGTTAAGGATACACAGTACCTTTGTATCACATTTTTGGGATGTGGGAGAAAAGCAGATCATCTTGATAAAAAATATGTGGACACAGAGCTGGTTTGCAGATTGTGGAGAGTTGATACCCAACAGAGAACCTGTGCTGAGATCTGTGCTCTTTGCAATCTACTTCTTGGATCTCTACTTATCAAATAAAAATCTTTAGTTGACAAAGTTGACCGATGACCGTAAAGTGGACGTCTAGTCCCCGTCTGATTTACTTGCACTACAGCATGAGCTTACACTTGTGAATAGCTGGTGTACTAAACAAAGGGCTCAAGTTCAATGCCAAGAGGTGAACATTGTAGCTTTTGGTGAGCACCCCAAGCTATAGCATAGATAGCACCCCACTTCAGAATGAAAAGGTTGTGAGAGGCCTGGGAACATGAGCTGATGTTGCGAAAGTGTTTAGGAAATTCTTTTAGTATGCACAGCTGATAGCAAAAGGCATTCTTCTACAGGAAAATAAGTTCCCCACCTCTTTGTACTCCTCTTTAATTAGATCTATCATTAAGTACAATGCCTCCTTAGGGATGTACTTTACTAAGCATATCAGGCAATTGGCAAAACCACAGATGTTTATAACTAAAAGGATCTCAGCTACAAAAATAGATTGGAGGCTTTATCTTTTTACTCTGGTTTCTTATAGACTGTTAGGGGAGACCTGTGTCTCGTTGATAGGACTATAAGACTTTCAGCAATCCAAAAACTTTTATGCCTCAAAAAATGGGACAGTCCAGTTAACACCAGGGACAGAGACTTAAATCTACTCCTGCTAATAAGTAAGACAAACAGAATGAATAGATTTGCCTACAGTGCCTACTCCTTTTATTGAGCAAACTTCTCCTCCAAGTTAATTAGTGTGACACACTGTCTATATTTAGAAAGAATCTAGGCATCTGGATGTATGTTCACATACTTACTCCTGCCATGATGGGCCTGGCTCTCCTTGAATGAGAGGCAAGGCCTTAGTGTGGGTACTGACAGCGCAGAAATGACTGCAAGGCGCAGCTGTCTTATAACAACTATGATCATATCAGATGCTGCAACTCTACCTGTTACACTGCAGTACCAGTCATGAAATTAAATTTAAAATGTTTTTACAGGTAGGAGAAGTTAAATAAATTTTAATTTATAGTATATGTTTTACTGGGGAAAAGTCTGTGCTGTTAAAGTCTATTCATTTTGTGGAGTATGTCACCATTTAGTCCTTTCAAAGGGTATTTACATAAGCATTTGCAATACATTAATTGAATGTACATCCACTGTACTGTGATCATTACATTTTATAGTCATACATACTGTGCTGTTAAGGACTCATTTAGCTGATACCGTGATACCCCCATACCAGCATTCAATTCTTTGAAAGGGGATTTAACCGGAGATGTAGAAAGTGGAATGTATGGTTTATTTTATGTTCTATGAATGTTAAATGGTAAGAAGAATGTGGGCAAACAATGAAGGAATAGAAACTAGTTATTATGTTACAGGTTCACAATACATGAAAACAATGAAGGAATAGAAACTAGTTATTATGTTACAGGTTCACAATACATGAAACTATGCTCATTTGGGTTTAGAGACTGGCGAATGAAATAAATAGTATAAAAAAGAAGAAAAATATTAGTGGTATTAGGTCACTGGATGACAGTTATAAAGCGATAAAACCAGAATAGAGGAAGGGAGGAAGGGAGAAAGAGTCAGAGACACTGAATTTCCATTTTTCCGAAAAAAAAGAAAATGTTGGATTTAGACAGTCAAAGTACTGGGAAGACATAAGAGTTTCATGTAGTTTAGAAGTGTGGACCAGAACACTCTTATACCATAATGCTATAGTTCTTCTTATATTTCCTATTTGCAATACTGTCACACTGCTTTATTAAGTATTCTTTCCTTAGAATCTGTTTTTATTTTACATTTTTGTGTATGTAATAAAAAAGTACAAGGAATTCATGGTAACGACTAGAAATTAGACAATACTCAGAGGCATCATTCCTGAATGTCATCTTATAAAAATGGAATTTCAGTTTTAACAGACATAAATCATTACCCCTGGGGCTTGCATAGCACTCCAAAAATAAACATACTTATTTAAAGACTCAATGTGTCTTTGATATACCTAGATTACCTTTTTTAATAAACAAACTCCAAAATTATCATAGCAGTTTTGTGATACAAAATAGTAGATTAGTATGCATATTGCCATATACAAAAATAATCCTAACAAATTTTAAAAACACATTTGGACTGTTCTTCTGAAGAGTAACAAGTCATGTAATATATTAAAAAGATTAAACACAACAGAAACATCTTTGTGCAATTGCAATGACAGCATGTGAGTAATCCATATTTTATTCACAGCGTCTGTATGTGGGAGAGATTCTAGTTTGATTATTAAGGCTGTAGCTCTTTTGAACAAACAGCATCCCTCCTCTGCAGACGATAAAATGTGAACTACCGATGCCCTGCCATTGAATATCATCACACTACACAGCTTTTGCCCGGAGAGCTTGCATTTTGAATGCCATATAAAGTGTAATGTCTCCTGTGCATACATTAATACAACAGAGCCACAACGCAAAACAAATTGTGTGATTCTGTTAACAATGCAGTTGAACACAAGAAGGCTATATTTCATATTTTATGAGAAATTATGGTACTGGTATTCTTTTTTTTTACTCGTTTTTCAATTGTTTTTATTGAAAATTTTAACAACAAAACATTAATATATAATAAAATATTATAAAACAAATATTCATATCTAAAAGAACAATAATAGACTAATATAACTATTTACAATGGTGTCTACTATAGAACAAAGCATTTTAAACAGAAAAAGAAATGTGATAAGAGTACTTGTTAGTTAATTAACTGTTTACCCAGCAGTTCTTTGAATTTCAACCATATATTATATGGAGAGGTGATTCTAGATGTTCTTGTCTTGATTGTGATGAGTTCAAGATGACAGACTTCAGTTGCCAAATGTACAAATTCCTTCACAGTAGGAGTGTCTGACTCTTCCAGTTCTCGGTGATGACTTTTCTTGCTAATGTTACGATACTCCATAAAACAGGGTATTTTATTTTCGTGACACAAGTTGGAATAGGTGTATTAAATAAAATAAGATATTTGGTCATCATAATTTTATCATTAAAAACAGATTGTAAGAGATAATTCATATTATCCCAAAATGTTTTACGTTTTATACAGTGGTACAATATATGCCTCCAGTCAGCTTTAATATTTAGTTTATATCCCCAACATCCTATGTCTTTGTTAAACATCAGTTCAACTTTATGCGGTATGATAAAGGTTCTGTGTAAGAACTTCCCAAGAGAATATCCTCCACCTTAGTGATGAAGTAGTTTGTTTTGAAGATTGGAATATTAGTTTTTTATCATCTTAACTTGGGGCGTTATTATTAACAAGTCTAAAATAATCCCAATATATTTCTGTATGACATACTGTTGAGTTCTTAAGTACCTTATATATGTTAGATAGAAGTCCCTGTCCAATTATATTCTGGTACATTAGAATTATGAGTAAATCAATGAATGTGGGGAAAGAATTTCTAACTATTGGTCACATTAGATTAATCTTATGTTCAATCAATTGTCTACAATTTTGAATTTCTATCCACGTATCTTTGCTTAACTTAAACTTATTAATGATATGGTTAACATTTTGTAACTTCCTATTGTCTAGTCATTGATACTAGTATAACAGGTTTTGTCTTTAAATGTAGTCGTTGTCATTACAGTGAAATAGTATTAATAGATGGCACTGGTGTTCTGAAGGCAGAATGCAAATCAATCTAAAGCAATTGTCTGTAAGAGGCTGACATTTAAAAGATAAACAGAAACTCTATGGCTGTAATTTCCCTATACTAACAGCTTCTAAGAAATTCAGGTTTCAGGGTAACTATCTGCAGAATTTGATAGTTTTAGAGTGTAATTCTGAAAAAAAAAAAACATATGTACTGAGATGATTTTGGAGTAGGTACACATGAATGCATTATTTAAAGTAAATCAGACAAGATAACAACACTTCAATATAAGGAGCCAGAAAACTACCAAACAGTTTGCTGTGTGTAAATCTTCCTGGGCTATAAACCTTAAACTGTGATGGCTAGCATCATATAAGAGTCAGGGATGCAAACACCAAATGAAAGGATAAAGATATTTTATCCAAACACAACATAATTTGCAGTTAAGGAAATACATTTCTCAGAAAATGGAAGAATGGATTAAGCCATGCTTTATTTACTTGTGTCAATGTAGACTATTTTTTAGAATTAAAATAGACTCTGGGAGGCGGAAATGTTATGCTTAAAATATAGTAATTTAATTCTTTACTCAAAAATAAATAGTTGAAGAGTAGGGACAAATGAAGGGCTTAAAGTGAGCAAGACGTATTTTAAATAAGAAGACAAGCTGAGCCAGTCATGTCATACTGTATAAAAAAAGAGAGTTTGCCACTGCACCACTCTAATGGATTGCATACATTTTATTTTGTCTCATCCTAAAGAAATGATGATGCTAATCTGAATAATTTAATTAAATAGGTAGAAGAAAGTATCCATTTTGTGGGTGTGACTAAAACTCTGAATAAAGTATTTATTTTGCTAGTCTGGCAGTTTTTCACTCATAGCTACTTAATTTAAATATCCATTAAGAAATACAGTGGAGATGATTATTACTTCTGTGAAGTCAATTGCATCCCATGACATGCTCACATGAGAGATATGAGTAGAACTGCACCTTAATGCAAATAAAGATTATTGTTCATCACTAAAACTCACACATTTCATTCATCCACATTGTTTCTGCTTTGGGCCAGGAGTATTTTATTAGTGTTTTAATGTAGGAATATATTATATTTATGAAAACTGGGGAATCAAAGATATGCTGGTTCTTTCTTGCCTTCTTTCTATATTTAAAGAATCTAAGGCCATTATTAATCAAACCACTTTGAACATTTGCACTACTAAGATATTTTTTTTTGCTTAAAAATTGGTAAAGTGATTATAGGATATATAAATATATCACATTTTGTAGATATTTGAATGTTGATTTTTTTTTTTTCTCACAGTACCCAAACAGTAATGTTTTGTTTTAAAACTATTCACATTGGTCTGTTAGGAAATGAGAAAAAAAATTATTTTTATGTTCTTTTTGGTCATAGCAAAAAACAACATAATATTTATATTTATAAACACCTCATTTTACAAAAACTTACAGAGTGAACACCTTCTCCACTCACTGTACCCTGCTATGTTATTCTGCTTTTTTATTCATATTTCTTTTTTGGAAAAATAAAAAAATATATAAATATTTTAATTATATGTATATGAAAAGAATATATAATGTAAAATGTATGTTTGTAGATTTTATGCACATAACATAATGATTACAGTAGAAATGTGGCTGAGTTACTTTTTAAGTTATTTTATTTTGAATATTGCTAATGCTACTTCTGTGATTAAAAATAACCACTTGCTTAAAGATGATGCTGTTAAGTGTTTAGTAATGGTAATGCTGGTATAGTGTAAATAGTTTAGAATAATGCTAATAGATTATATGCAAAATATATATTACTTTAGTTAATCTACAAGCATTTATACCTTGCCTTTGAATAGATTTTATAGAATGCATCTGTTGAGATTTAAAAATACAGCCAGATCAACGTAGATTCAGTGTCCTATAATACATAGGAAAGGCTTACTACTGATTCCACAAGAACTGTATACTATTATTGCTGTGCTGATATGCTGTCACACACCAAGAGGGCAACTGCTATTAACTGTGTATGCAGATAAGCTACACAGCATGACTAAAACCATTATCACACCTCATTGAGTGCTATGCTGTAAATCAGTGCAGCCTAATGACACTAAGGTGTATCACACTTTGAGAACATGTAATAGGAGACAGATGTAATAGGAGGAGGGTAAAACTAGGAACTCTGTTCTTCTCCTAGAGAAGGATACTTTAAGACCACATTAGTGACACAGCATTAATAATAAACAGTAAGTAATAAATGTATAGAAACAGGTTGTTCTCATGTTACTTACATAGTATTGTCACTGTAAACTGAAGCACAGCAGTTACTTAACTTTACCTATGTGCATGGATGGATGGATGACCTGTTGAACACAGAACATGTGTGATTCTTGTTATGGTATATAAAGTACACCTGAGAAGTAAATGAGCACTACCTCACCCCCTAAAGTGCCCATATCTATACAGGAAGAATCACATCTATGCAGGTAAAAGCTGCACTGTCTAAAACCAAAAACACAGCATCCATGGGACCGGACAACATCCCAGTCTACGTTTTACATGAACTTCAGAACGAACTGGCTTCCCACCTAAGCACCATGTTCAGTCATAGTCTCATGTCAGGTTTTGTGCCCACTGAATGGCAAACAGCAAGAGTTATCCCATTCCACAAAGGGGGAGCTGCCACTGATCTTGGGAACTATCGCGCTATTAGCCTGATGAGCCTGGTCTGCAAGGCCATGGAACGTATCATCATGCAACTCATAAACAAAGACATTGGTAGCCTCCAAACTCTGGACCCCACCCAGTTCGGGTTTGTGAAAGGCAGATCATGCCTTCTGAACCTGATCGACTTCTTTGAGACAGTCACCAAAGCTGTAGATGAGGATAAGGTGGTTCACACAGCCTATCTTGACCTCGTCAAGGCTTTTGGCACCATCCCCCATTCTAGAATTATAGCTAAACTCACTAAACTAGGTATAAATCCCTACATCACAAGATGGGTTGCCAACTGACTCACTGACAAAACACACACACTGTAAAAGTTGCAGACTCCAAATCTGACTTCAAACCAGTGACAAGTGGAGTACCACAGGGTTCAGTCCTGGGACCGGCCCTGTTTGGTATCTACTTCTCTGAAGTACAGACTAACACAGAGGGCCTCTGGCTAATGAAGTTCGCAGATGACTGCAAACTAGGAGCCATAGTAAAGTCCCCAAATGATGTGGACATCCTACAAAAGGGCCTCACTGAGACAGATGTCTGGTGTCAGAGGCATGGCCTCAAGCTCAATGCCAAAAAGTGCATTGTCATCCCCTTTGGTAAAAACTCTGTACCCATGAATTACCACATAAAAAGCAGTCTACTTAATGCTGAATGTGTGACAAGAGACCTTGGGACCCAAGTGGACAGTAGTCTCTCCTTTGATAATCACATCACCATAGTAATCAGGAAATCCTTCTATGTGGCACACCTCATCACAAAAAGGTTCTCATCAAGGAAAAAGGAGGTCATTGTTCCCCTCTACTCGGCACTCATTAGACCCATTAAAGAGTACAATGCCCCTTTTGGAATGTACCTCACAAGACATCTGCAGCAGCTGGAAAGGCCACAGAAGTACCTCACAAAGAGGATTACTGGCCTCAAACAGATGCCCTATACTGACCATCTCAAAAAACTCAATCTTTATTCTGTAGCATATCACCTACTCTGACAAGATCTCTGCCTAACATATAAAGTTATGTTAAACCCAGAGCTATTGGACATGCTATACCTAAAGAAATCCCAATCCCTCTGAGCTACATGCTCTAGGGACCTAAACCTTGTCAACACAATAAACAGAACATGCTGGAGGGATAGATTCCTGTCCCAGAGACTTCCTATACTCTGGAACAAGCTACCCATCTATATCAAGCAAAGTTCCTCATTAACACTCTTCAAGAAAAATCTTGATGAGTGGATGGGAAATAGGAAATACATCCCGGGGATCAGTTCTGTGGCTCTGCTTGACAGGGGCACAGGAAATTAACTTTCTTGGATGGTGTAAGCCAGGGAACCTTGTTGGCTAGGCTTACTTAGGCCCTTGGGCCGATAGCCTAGGACCTACCTATGAACCTATGAACCTACTAGTACTTAGGAAGAAAAAATGAGCAGAACACAGTAAGTTTCTGAATTGTGTTACCTATTTCTTTAAACTACCCTATCTCGAATCCTACACATGATACATGTCTCAGCTATACAACTATATGTTAAACTATATGTACTCAGATCCACAGTTGGGACATACTGTGTGCCTTAACTGTGCATAATACTCAGTGTGAATGCACCTTTAGTCCCTCTGCATTATCAAGATCAAAGTATTGTGCTCCTCTTTCCCTGTCAACAGCATTTAATCTCTGGAGTACCTGTCATGCCATTTCAACAACCTGACATTTGTTATTAACAGGAGTCACACAGCTACACAAAGGATATTTTTTTCACTGACTTTTTGTGTGAGATCTGTGCATGTCATCCAATTTATCATGATTGACAGTTAGATATTAATGCTGGGTGGGTTGAATCTATTACTAGAAATAAAAAAAAATCTTTGCTAATTTCAAAATAGCAGCTAAATGAACAGTATGCTTGATTTAGAAGTGCATCTGCTAGCTTAACTAATATTTGTTTATCCTTCATTGCTTATTTTGTAGTTCAGTTTTATCAGTAAATTTACATTGCCTAAATGCTTTTGCATAATCATTCACATGCATTCTTATTAACAAAATGTGTTTGCATTATATCTTTTAACTTTTATTATTGTCCTTGCTTAAAATGTATGAAGAAACAAACAAATAACCAATTAAACAAACAAATACATACATACATGTATTATATGCATCTCTTTTCTTGGCTTATACTTCACTTCTTAATTAAAACTGTGTATTATTCCTTTTATGACATTATATAAGTCTTTAGACCAGTAAGTAACTGGTTTGCTTTCAAGCAAAATCACTGAACTGGTACCATTCTGGCTGGTATTTACCTGTAATTGACTGACTTGTTCATGTCTTAATTCTTTAATGTAGACAGTTATATGAAGAACTTTGCAAGCATTTAAAACTTTTTTTTTCTGTTCTGTAGTCCATTATCACTCTGTATGTCATCCAGTAGTTCCTTTCATGGAAATTGGGAAATAAGCTTTGAAAGATAAATCATTCCAGGAATTCCCAGGATTCTCATAAAAGCTTATTTATAATCCAGATGAGACAGTTTTACTATAGTTCCTACATTCTTGGTGAACAGTGTCTAGTTTCAATTCTTTGGACATTAAGACATGACTGATATTACCATATATTTCTATTCTTTAACTTGAATTTTATATTTACTTTTATTTAGTTTAATGCTGTCCTGTCTTCATACTTTTCAACTATTCAATTCGTCTTACATCTTGTTCTTCTTTAGTTTAAACCCACAATATCATGCTAAATGTAGTAACAAAAACATCTGAAACATTTCAGTTGCTAATTGTTTATGAAATGGAATACTTATAATAATGTACCTTCCCAAAGGTTAACTAAAATGCTGAGCTTGGAATGTTTCTTGCCAAGCTAAATTTGCAAAATTCCGAATTTACATTCAACACAGAAAGCACTTTGGAACTGTCATGCCAGATACTACTTCTTCAGTTGTACAAAGGGGAGAGTGCTCTCTTTTTATATATTTACCCAGATCTTGTAGATCTATGCAAATAATTGTATCTGACTCCACCAGAGTAACCATGCTCTTAGTCTATCTAGTTAGCTAAAACTGTTTCTTAAGTCACAGCCATGCAATTCATGGAATTCAACTTTTTCTATACACTAGTTATTCTATTGCTCAGAACTAGCAGAATTTTCCTTGGTGGATACGCTACTGGCTATATGGCAAGCGTAGGCCAGAAAAATAAATATTTGTACTCAACAGACTGTATATCTTCTGATTCATGTGGTAGTTATGCATTCACAATGTAAATTATTTTTGCTATACACAGATTTGTCTTGTAAAAGGACCACAAACTGAAGAGGCATTTAGGATATAAAATTTCTGGAAATGACATCTGTAGCTGTATTCCTGTAGTTTCATATAAGTAATTTCTGAGCTTTTCACTTTAAGTGATGACCAGAATAAATAAACAATTACACAGTTTTGGTCTCATTTTGCTCATTTTCACATACAATATTTCAAACATTAGTGCAAACAGCAGAGTACACTATGTGCCAATTTGTCTAAACATCGGCATCAATTTTCAACTTTAAACTTTTCTTCCCAGATTTGCAACTGATTTGCTAGTCATGACTTTTGTATGTTTTTATCTATACACAATTCTGTGCACATTGTCAGCTTGAATTGTGCCACAAATGAGTAATTATCACCCATTGTTCCAACATATGCCATCTTCTCAAATGAACATTTATTTCTTTTATTTTATGTTCATAGGCAAATGGATTTCTCTTTCCACAACTTCTACATACTTGACTAATTGCAGGATATTTATTTTTATTGTGCTTACAGTCACAGCTCATGTAGAAATTATTAAGGATATGTTTCTCATACTTATACCTTCACCACTCCCTAAAGATTAATTTTTGTTCTCTCTCTCTCACATGCAGCTTTACATAGTTTAAATTGTTATACGAGCTCCTCTGACAAGTTAGATCACTTGCTCTGCACTTGGTTATTCGCTTTCTTTAACATTAACTGTAATTATCACAGTAATGTGCCCTGCCCCTGAGCTGCTTTCTGTGTCCAAAGGTACAGTGTCTGATTTCTTCCACTTCCACTTGTCTGCTGTGTGACCTAGAGCAAGTCATTTAGACAGACAGGGCTCCCAGGTTGCCCCTGTAAAAGGACGCTTGTGTCTGATGGGGTGCCCGGTTAACAAATGTCTGAAGAGTCATTTATAATACTGCATACTATTCTCTTTTGAACAACTGAATCATGACTCATGAAATGTATAGTCTTTGGTTCACTTCTTTAATTTGGTAGTGCCTTTTTTATCATGAATAACAAATAACAGTTATACTGTATGTTCCTTTTCTGCTCACAGTAGGAATGAAATACCCATTTCATAACTACATTATTTGCATAGGTTCATAGGTTGGTACTAGGCTATTGGCCCTAGAGCCTATACAAGCCTAGCCATAACAATTCCCTGGCGATTTCTTCCCACAATATTTATTTCCCTGGACCCCTGTTTAGCAGGGCAACTGACGTGATCCCCAGGGTGAATTTCCTATCTTCCATCCAATCGTCATTTTGCCTCTGAAAGCTTAGTCATGTTATAAACATTCAGGGCATGTTCCCCTGCAACTTGTAGAAGTGTACAAAACTGTAACTTATAGAGATGTAGCACAGTGTCCTTTGAATGACTTCTTTGATATTTCTTTTGCCATCAGGATGAAATGAAAATTCAAGATTCGCTATTTCTAGTTTTCAGACAAATAACAACCCTTATGAAAGAGGTTTTCAAGTAGGTATATTTGCACCATTTTCCAGAGCTTGAAATTACTATTTTTTCAGTTACTTCCAGCATAATATAGTATTTGATATTCAGGATGAGCCAAAGCAATGATATGGACACAGATTGCATTCAGCCAGTTTCATCTGCATTTACTTTACACTGCACAACATGTGATGCATAGTGGAGCATTTGACAGATGCTAAAGGCAACATGTCCTTTAATACTACATACATTTGTAACACCTTCAAAACCTGATATACTGCAACCTCCAGAAGTATCCCATGCATCCTAAAAGTTACTGGAACCTTACAACCAAATCTACCATCATGTCAGGGATTGCTGTCAGTCTTCACATATCTGGCTTGCCGTAGACAGGTGACACACTGTGATATATCATCTGTTTCACTAGGAAGCAGATCAAGCATCCTCTCTTCCATCCTCAAGGAGGCCACAGTCTTTTATCTTGGTAGTGGTCACCATCTTCTGCCTTTTTTGTTTATGCCTGCAGCAGTAAACCTCTTCCTTACAGCCCTCTCATCCTGTCAACAGCTGGGTGTGTCATCATTAAGACTACAGCTAACCCCTGAGATATAACAGCAATCCACCCCCCACAAAACTCTCATACATGTCAGTGCCTGCTTTAGTGCTTCTCCTTATCTGCTTGCTGTGTGGCCTCCCTAGCTCTGGTGGCAGAGTGAAGCAAAGGCTGGAGGTATTCATTTTACACTACTATAAAACACACAACTTTGTAGGCAGAACTGTCCCACACATTGAAATAGACACATGCATCTGTACTGTTACTATAGAAACATCACAGCAGCATAGACATCAAGCCACCGGGGTGAGAGGTCAGGGAACAAAACATTCCCAAAAGCTAAAAAGAATGACCACCCTGTTGACATTTTGCCCTCTATGAACCAAACAGTCTTGAGTCAGAGGTATGAAAGGGCTGATCAGTTAGGAGATGGGCACTGATTATCAGTTTGGACTGGCAACAGGAAATGATACTGAAAAAAAATCACAAACCTAAATACTTCTCACCAGATTCCTTACCTATTCCCCATTGTAATAACATCATTAAAACACTGCAAAAATAAATGAACAGAAAAGTGAGATAAACTGCACTTGAAATTAAGCTAATGCTTTTTGCTTGCTGTTTAATTGTGTCTGCACTTAAAACTACAATTGAAGTGATGTTGACGTAAATATTCTGTGCGTCAGTGTAACATGACAATGTAAAACTAAAAATGTTAATATTCTGTGCAGCACAGCCAAATCATGTCTGAATGGTAGACAGCAGGCAGTCCTTTGGAAAAATAACTTATCAACCCTTCTGCATATCGTACTCGGAGTTCCCCAAGGATCCATCTTAGGACCCCTCCTATTCTTCTTATTCATTAATGACTTGCACAAGGTAGTACCACAAGCTACCAGCATTCAGTATGCTGACACCGCGACCATAATATGTTCTGCCACATCCCCTGAAGAGCTATTGGCCTTATCCCAAAATACTTTTAATGCAGTTGAAAAGTGGCTCCTCTATCGCCGTCTTATACTAAATCCCAAAAAAAACTAAACTGCTGCTGTTCTCTCCATCCCTCCGGTCCTCCACTTTAACCTTCTCTATTAAATCAAGGGATGGTACTATTATCTCACCAGATCCCTCAACTAAACTCCTAGGAGTATTAGTGGAGAATAACCTGAGGTTTGCCCTGCATATCAACCATACAATTAAAACAGTTAATAAAAAACTGGGCACTCTATACAGGATCAAACCCTTCTTAACTCCCCTAGCCAGAACTACTCTTGCTCGTGTACATCTACTCTCTACACTTTTCTATGCCTCTCCCCATTCACAAATTTGAGTAAAACTGACCTGAACAAGTACATGGTCTGCTATAATTATATTGCCAAATTTGCAATTGCCTCTGCCCATAGAACTCACCATTGCCTTAACCTAAAACTACTAGGATGGTTTGAACTACCTAATCTACTCCTGGTCAACCAACTAGTTATTGCCAAGAAGATCCTTTACCAGCCAGAACACACACCTGATCTTAAAAGTCTCATCACCCCCTACCAGGACCTCAAAACTCTCAGATCCTCCAACAAAATGTTAGCTCTCACACTTAAGGCTAACAACTCAGCCGGGGACACTCTGTTTACCAACTCTGTTGGTAAAACATGGAATTCTCTTCCTGCAGACCTAACCTCAGAACCCTCTTCAGCCCAATTCAAAAAGAATCTTATTCAATACCTCAAAAAACGCTGCCTATGTCCTTGCTCCACCCAGGACTAATCTCTCCCCCCTTCCTCGGTGTACCCTTAGAGGTCTCCCTGGCCTTTCTCATTAGTGTCTAGCCAAATAAATCTGAGCCAATCAACTGAATAAGTAAGAACTAGTTCCCCTCCATGTATGCAAAATTGCAAAGATCCAATAATTGATATATAAAAGAATAGGAATTGTTTAGTGCTTGAACTGGAACTTGGAACTGAATTTTATATATATATATATATATATATATATATATATATATATATATATATATATAAATAATTGATTTCTCTTGAGACTGAAAATGTGTAATATGCAAATTTGTACCAGTCTTTTCCATTGTAACTTGTACTGTCTTGTTCTTGTCTGTCTTGTGTTCATCTGTATGGAGCTTTTCTTCCTGGGCCTCCGCTGAAAACGGATATATATCCAGTCGGGCTATCCCGGTCAACAAATGTAAAATAAAATAAATTAATAAATAAAATAAATTCTAGACACTGCCAAAAAATATAGATATGCTGGAACACAAGACATAGATTTTATAGTTTCATAGGTTCACAGAGGATTACTAGGCTACATTCCTCAGGGGGCCTTGTTAAGCCCAACCATAGTTCTTGAATGTATCTGACTAGTTTTAATACTCTAGGGTCATTTTAAGGGGTGTAGTCAACTTGGGCATAGGTGGTCAAGCATTTACAGGCTTCCTATGTCTACTAGAGACATATGTGCCAGACCAGGGGAAAAGTTCCGATTCCCTATCCACTCGTCTAAGTTATGCTTGAATTTGGTTAGGGAAGAACTTTACTTCACATGGATGGGAAACCTGTTCTAGAGAAGGAGTATGCTCTGACATGCATACCTGCACCTACAGAATGTCGTATTTATGTTGCAGACAAGGTTTAGTTCCCTAAATTGCATAATTCTGGTATTATTTGTTTTGTAGACGTGTAATAGGTCCATCAGAGTGGGATTATAGATTAGATCAGAAGGAAACTGAGTAGAGGGATAGGGGTTTAAGGCAGTTCATGTAGGACATGTTATTTATGCCCTGTATGTTATTTTTATTGTGAGGAACGTCTTTGGACACACCAGTTGTTGCATATGTCTGCTCAGGTACATACCAAATGGGGCATTGTACTCAGTGATTGGTCTGAAGAGTGCTGAGTACACTGGAACAATGACATTTTTGGACATAGATGCCATGATGGCAAAGGCCAGGTTACTATCTAGACATCTTCACAAATTCGTGATCATTGGGTCTACTCTTAGGGGTGGATTATCATTGTGATAGTTTCTCATGGTAGCCATTTTCTCAAATTATACTATTATGTGCTTCTTTGTGCAGGGTTTTAGACCACAGCTCTTGCACTAGATGTTAATCTGTGTCAGACCTCCTTGGAGGGTATTTATGTATTTGGAGGATTCTATGACTGTGGATAGTTTACAATCATCTGCAAACTTGGTCAGCCAGAGGCCCTTGACTTTGGACCTGACCTTGCAAAAGAAGATAACAAAAAGGAGTGGCCCTAGCACAGAGTCTTATAGGATTCTACTAGTGTTTTGTCACTTTCTGGAGGTATACTACTCCATCCTAACTTCTTGGGTCTTTTCTGTGATCCTTAGCTCACTAGCCCTAACTAGTCTGCCAGTAAGACAGGAGTTGAATTGTAAGCCTGTGGGATGGAGGAGGTAGACAAGGAGATGGAAGTTAGTGGATGACTCTAATGTATCTCTGAAGTGGCAACAGTGTATGGTCTCCTGACATGGTGTGGCCCCAGACAGAGGCTGAGGAATGGATTGATTCAATAGAGTGGCTAGCAGGGACCAAAAACTGCACTGCAGATGCCCCCACAATATCACACTGTGCAATATATGTTCAAGAATACCTCAAAACAAGAATAGGAAAATGTTGAGGAATACAAACACACACACACACACACACACACGCACACACACACACACACACACACACACACACACACACACACACACACACACACACACACACACACACACACACACATACCTCTAATATGTGTATTTTTGAAGAACAGTGAATATCTCTCAAAAAAGAAGCAGCAATGACATGTTTAAGAAAGGTCTTGCAAACCTGACAAGAGAGGCAAAAAAAAAAAAAAACAACTCAAACACATAGAAATGCTGCTTTTAAGTAATCACATAACCAAAGCCAACATTGACTTTCTCTTTCTGACCTTATTCAATGCTATAGAGGTTATGTGAGAGAATAAAAGCTCTAACTATACTAGAGTCAGGTGTCATGACCAAGCTTTTACTGTTATGGTATCTTCTGAAACTGTAGGGTGCAAATGGATGCCATAGTTTTTCCCTGCATTACAAACAAATGTAGCAGCTGGACTATAAAAGTAGTATTCTGATTTGTAGCTTTGTTGTATGCACAACTGTGAGCACACATCCGAAAGCTGTGATTACAGCTCTGTGCTACTGTAACATTCTATAAATGTGTAGATTGAAGAATCTCACATGTTGGTTAGTGGAAGCATTATTGTTGTTCTTATTTGCTGAAAACATCAGCAACACTGTGCTCACATATTTCATTGATAACAAGAGTTGTGCATTATACCTTCATCTCTAAGTTCATTAATTTGATGAAGTGTCATGTATATTGCAGCCCTGTCTACATGCCCTACAGGCACCATAATAGGATGCTTATAAGTGCAGATGATATGTCTGTGTATGTATATATATATATATATATATATATATATATATATATAGTATATTATATTATACTTTATATATATATATATATATATATATATATATATAGATATATATATATATATATATATATATATATATATATATATATATATATAGATAGATAGATATATCTATATATATCTATCTATATATATATATATATATATATATATATATATATATATATATATATTACTGTATACAGTTCCTGCATTTGAAGAGCAAGTCTTGTATCTGCATTCTTTGAATTAAGACAAACATGTTCAAAGTGAAGGCATCTCGTCTACCCTCCTTTTTATGATTTTCATGAGTGGCCTATCAAGGCGGAGCTAAGGTCTGAGATATGAGGTGGCATCTTCATTGCTTGTAGGTGATATTGGTCTATTAGCCTCACATGAAGGTGATCTCTAATATATATATGGAAGCAAGTCATTTTTAAGATTAAAGTGTCCTGGATGAAGAGCAGCATAAAACAGTGGCCTGGTTTCTCCTAGAAAACAATTGACTGCCCTCTACATTTATTTTCGGGGGGGGGGGTAACAATTAATTTGCTACAGTTTAAGTATCTTGAGGCCTTATTCCCTAGTGAAGGTAGTATGGATCATAAGACTGACCAGTGGATGGGTACAGCAGAGGCATACTGCTGGTATTGTACTAGACTGTGGTAGTGAAGCCAGAAATACTTCAGAAAAATCTTTTGATTTAGACTCAAACATGACAGATTAATGCCATCACATCTTACATCACTCATAAATAGAGCTGCAAAGCAAAAGGTTAGTCATAAGATGACTTATCAGTGTATGTCTACATATTCATCTGTAGTCATGAGCTTTAAATAGTCACTGTGAGGATACAGATAAAATAGAAGTGAGGTTCCTTCACACAGTAGCCAGATCCAACCCACAATAGCACGAGCAGAACAGAAATTCAGGAGAATTTTGGAGTACAAGTACTTTTCTTTCATGCTGTAGGGAGTCAGCTGAGGTTGTCTGGGCACTTTGTAAACATGTCCTCTTTAGTGTCTTTGTAGGAAATGAACAAGGCACAGTCCACTGGAAGGAGACCCAAGACAGACCCAGGCTTAGTAGGCTTAGTCGGATGGTTTGTGTTTCTCAGATGCCCTGTGAATGCCTGTGGATGCCACAGAATAAGCTTACAAAATGAGTGGATAGAGGACGGTTTGAGAGACAGTGGTATGTAGAGGCTGTGAGAATGAGAATTTAATGCTTAGCCTACACTTCATTTATCAAACAGAATTTTTCAGACTGAAATTATCTGCCCTTAACACTTTGTGCTTGCAGTGGCTGCATCCTTCTCCCATCATAACTCTTCCACTCTACATGTTGTGTTTGCATTTGCCATTGTAGCCTGATTTGTGCCAGAAAAGGACCTGATTAACAAAAATAGATAAAACAATAATAATGTAAGGGGAAAGGCAGTCAGTATGGCATTATTATAGGGAGGTAATAATCATTTCTTCCCAGGCCCCCCTCTGAAAATGGGTTCTTTCCCAGTCAAACTTATCCGGTAAACAAATGCTAAATAAATAAATAAATGAATAAAATGTCCTTTGGCTTGAAATCTGTATCTTTAATATGTGGATCAAGAAGACAGCTAAAGGAGTTCTCTGAAAACTTTTCCTAACAGGAAAAACTTGGATATTAAATTATAAGAATAATGTCATAGAGATCAGATGCAGAACTTTAAAGCATCTTCAGTACGATGTTACATGAGATATGCATGCAATTCTATGCCTTCTTACAGATGACAGAAAATACCATTTTTGCAGTTGTAACAATAATGGTATGAATTTAATAAAATTATGTCTACACTGATTAAATATGTGAGCATGTATGCAATAAAAATTCCAGGAATGATCCATCAGTATCTAAAACCATCCATAGTAGAGGCACATGAGATATATGCAAATGACCCCTTGATGACATGCCAGTGTTTCAGCTACATGGCTTTTGAATCCCTATGACTCTTTAATTTCACTTTTCAAAAGTCTTAACTGGTTTACTTAGGCCAATGAAGCAAAACCCCACTAACTGTAAATATATAATATTTCACCAACTTTCTGAGCTTTTCGGTGCAGCATAAATGGATTGTTTGGCCATACTTAAGAAACACAGATCTTAACAAACAAGCTTGATGCCCATGACATTAGGTTGACTGCAAAATACTCCAAATAACATCCAAAGCAAATAGTAAAAATGTCAGACAGACAAATCATTTAGTAAAAATTCCAAGTAAGATCCAGCAAAGCAAAAGTCTTTACTCTGCAATACCTTAAATCTCCTGCAGTGGAGGCCTGTCAACTCCATGACTCCTGAATGCTCATCACTTTTAAGTTTCACTTTTGTAATTCTTCACAGGCATATTCAGGCCAGCTTGTAAGCTCTGTATTTCTAAAGTATCACTAAAGTATCCACTTATGCTGTACCGATACGCTCAAAGGGTGAAACATGACATGTCTACAGGTAATTGGATGTGGCTTTATTGGTCTGATTGTACCAGTATTTTTTTCAAATGTACTTGAATAATAATCTAAAACTGATAACCTTTCTACCTTCTGTTTAAATATAAATTTGAATCACTTTATCTATATACCACTCCATAGAGACTCTTATAATATTATGTCTTAATTAAAAGATAAACAAAAGAATTACCTTATTTTTGAGTGAATTACTATATTACTTCCATATAAACTGGAACTAGACTAAACAATTCTCTAAGTTTTTTTAATTATTCACTTTAGCAGTGACATTTTTCTTTCCTAATGTCAATATAATATTGAATGTGAGTTCTAATTTCTTTATAGTAATTTCTAAGTATGTTTAGTACATAAAGAGATCTTGTTTTTTACTTTATCATTACTGCTTGCAATACTCAACACTAGTATTCTGTATCACCAATAATATAATGGTTGAGTGACAATAGGGACAATATTTTCTGGAAGTTTATAACAGTAACATCAGTAGTGTCACCATTACTGCTGCCACAATTATTAGTCACACGTGATGAAGGAGAAGACATTGATTTGGAGATTCCTAATCATTGTGTACAGTGCATTTTCCAACACATTTCTTAATTTGGTTAACTATTAAAAAAATATGAAGAATAATACTATCAGTTTATTCCTACCCTTCATGCTTGTGAATGGCTGCTACTTGCATATGATATTAAAGTTTAAAATTATATTACCATATCTCCATGATCTTGCTTGTATCATCTGAATCCCACTTAATTCATTTGAAGATTATGGCACTGCACCTGTTTCTTTGAACCATATATTTATTGTGATATATATATATATATATATATATATATATATATATATATATATATATATGTTTATATATATTCAGGTTGAAAAACTAAGGACTATATACTTCTGTGTTGAAAAACAGCCATGTATCTGGATTATTCATGTTAACAACTTGCATTAGATGATAAAATACACAGCATGGAAGATGCATATGGATATATTCCAAATTGATTTTATATTCCATGTGAGAAATAGTCATTTGAATAACATATTCATGTATAAATGGTTCTGTTTATGAGTAAGGTTTATGAGTAAGATTATAAAAGACTACATTAATCTGGGAAAATTATGAACACTGCATTAACTCATATCTTTAAATCTACCCCTTAGATGCTTTGTAACTTACCTTGTGTGACTATTCATTTTTTCTGGATTACTACACGTGAAAAAAATGAAAGTGTTTGACATTCAAAACTATTTTAGTAACAAAATCATCTTAATGCATTAAGTGCAAAATTGTAAATTGCAGAGTTGTGCATATGTGTGTGTGTTGTTATTTGTGAGACAGTGCATATCCTTCAGGAATACTATGCAGACCAGTTACAAGTGAAACATTTCTTATTTTGTATGTGATACTCACCATCACAATAACAGGAGATATAGAAAAAAGAGAGTCATGTCTCACTGCTTTCTTTTCACTACATTATGTAACATTGTACTTACTGTAAATATTATACAGGCTGCAATATCTTGTCATGGTTACACTTACAGAGGAACCCAAACAAATTTGCATATATATGTTTCTGTTTATGGAGCTATCTCACGATAAGACTCATAAGGTGAAGCGGTATATCTGAAATGAAAAGCAATAAAAAAAAAACAAGCAACAAACAAGCAAACAGCAGCATTTATCAGAAGATAACATTGATTTTCCCGAAAAACTTAGACAAATAAATGTTTTCACACCAGTGTCTTGATAAAGTTACTGTGCTAGGGTGAAAGTGTTTACAATCATCTGTGTAATGGTTCTGTTAACTGAGAACTGAAGAAGGGGAGATATTCATGACAAGTGTTGTATTATTGTCAGAAATATCAGGTTACACTGTAAAATGAAACAATGCAAATGATTGGCTATCCAGTGATCCCAGTGGATGGATATACTAAAACCTCATTATCCACATGTCTTATGTTACAGGATTAGTGGCTTGAGAAATAGCCTTGAAATTGCCTAGGTAATTGGTATCTTGATATATGTCATTGAGACAGGCAAATAATTATTTGGACTCAGGATGAAACTTCCTGCCGATATTGAATAGGATTTGTCATATAGGTTTTATCCAACTGGATGTCAATGCACATCAGAGATGCTTTCTCCAAATGCTTGTTAAGTAAATCTGAAGTCACTGAATGTGCAATGCAGTGCTACACATTTCTCTGTATTTACATACTTGAAGATTAGTATAACATGGAGGCTATAAAAGAGGGCCTTCATATATTTGCAAAGTGCAAGCAAGCAAACGCTGATCTTATACACTGTCTGACTTGGATTTTCATTTTGGTTAACATTGGACAGAATTAGTTTTGCTGTAAAGTTGTATAACCAATTGCTTTGGATTCATGCCATTTGTTTTGTAAGGCACAGCTGAGGTATGATGCCTCTAGATTGCCTACAATCTAAATGTAGGGATTAAGGTGCGAGGAATTGTAGGTATTAAATATTTACTAGAGTTTACCTAAAAGGGACAGGTATCTGCTGTTCAGAAGGAGGGCTTGGGTGGTACATATCTTTATGTTGTTCTGGCATGTAAGTAATTGAATTAATCCTCTTCCACTGAAATGTAACTGTTAAGTTACATTTTAACATGTTAGGAATTAAGGTAAAGTTTGTAGTATGTTAGTGCTTCTTTTGTGGCCTGTTTTCTTTCTTGTAGTTGACTTCATTATGTAAATGCAGATTACTCATACTGGATATCTTGCATGAAGGCAAAAGAAATTACACTCATCTGTAAGACTGCATTCTCCATCCTTTACTATGAATGTGTGTGTGTTTCTGTGTGCGGTCTGTCTGCTCATTTTTGTATTCATAGAAAAGCAGTATTCTGTATTGGACTACTCCCTACCACATGAAACTTAAGAAATATATTATAATATCATTTTTTTGCAGAGATACAACATTTCCTCACAGAAAAGACATCATTAAAACAAGAAGCTATTATCTAGCAGTACAATTTCCAACTGGTTAAGAAACCATGCTTTCTAATGAAGTCATGCATTTTGTGATATTCCATTTCTCCTTCCTGAGTAGCTATATTTGACCGAATACTGCAACTGCTTTTTAAGATTAATCAATGTTTGTATTACCTCCTGTCTTGTCATCTATGCCTAGTCACCATCTTTACACCATAATAGCATTGAAAATCACAATATTTGCCTACTTTCAATAGATTAAACTTATTGCCATCATGTTTATCATTTATATACATGCATTTAATAACACATAACATTTCTCATACTCCATTACTGAATAGTAAAAAGTGTTTTCAATTTGTTTGGATAAACTGCTCTAATTACAAAGTTGGATAATTGATAACACCTTTATTAAATTATCACTCAAGACAAAGGCAAACATACATTAATATAAATGAAAACAAACCATATCAACAGATTTCCAGTTGCATATACTATACATCACGTTATTTTTTATAACTATCATCAGTCTAACATTACATAAATTGCTCAATTCCTGCCTTCCGTTAAACCTCACTCCTCCTGTTGAACATTATTCTGCATGCATTGTTCACACAATTTCCATTTATTTCTGTGTAATTTGTCCCTTTCCTTTACAAAAGAGCCAACTTCCAGTTCATTTATCTCTGTTACAATATTCAGTACTTCTAAAACATTTGGCTTAGAATTTGATTTTCATTTTTAGTATTTGCTTTTTTGGCAGCCACCAAAATTAAACTTAGCAAAGTCTTACTATATCTACAACATTCAGATACTATGCCCCACCTCAACAGAATCATTTTTTAAGTTACACCTATTTGCTCATCTAATATTTCTGACAAAGTACTCTGAAGGGAATTTTTAAAGTCTGCCAACTTATTACAGTCTCAGAACACATGTTCCCAGTTATCTTTTTCTTCCTCATCACAACTCTCCATCATTTGCAATCTACCTGATGAAAAATTATTTGGAGTCTACATGGGGGTATAAAATACCTATGCAAACACTTCCAAGTAAAAATCTTCCATCTTCCAGACTTTGTTGCATACTTAGGAGTTATAGATATGTCCTCCCATTGTTCTCTTATAAATTGCTTATCCAGTCTCTCTTCCCAATATTTTCTAACCTCCTCCAATTGATTTGTGCAGTTATCATGCAATATTTTATATGCCTACTAATTATCACTTTTTTAACAGCAGCTTTTGTTCTAGATTCAACTAAAAACTCTACCAGAGCAGGTTTTTCATTTAGGATTCAACTATCCTTTCTCTTTTCCTGTACTATGATATCAATCTCTGATAGGGCAGGCAGTGTCTAACATAGTTCAAATGAATTCTTGGCCTCATTCCATTCTATTACCATACCCTCTCTAGTTATTTCCTCCCAATACCTTGGTTTCTTTGTCAGTTGTTTCCCATAAATTCCAGCCTCCTCTTGCCTAATCCCTTTACCCCTACTTACAGTCATCCCTATTGGCAAAATCACCTTTCTCCATTCTTATATTGGCTTAGTTCTTAGCATACTTTCTGGTTATTCTCTTTAAGGATCTGCATCTAAACTCCCACTTTCTCCTCATTTGTTGATTTTCTCCCTGCTTCATCATCATCCCTTTCCACTTTGAATTATAACTTTCCATTTGTGTGTGTGTATATATATATATATATATATATATATATATATATATATATATATATATATATATATGAAAAAAATGTGTAGCTCTAAATATCCCTTCAAATCAGGTAATCCTAAATACCTTGTTTACAACTTCTCCTTTGGTTGATAAAATATGCCTGATCTATATATAAAACTAAAGGGACTAAAACACCTTCGCTACTTGTATTTTGCTAGACATACACATAAAAAGAACTTCCAGTTTCTAGGTTTTTGTATTATCTTTTGTTTAGTCTCTTCCCATATATCCTTAGTAGCTGTACCAGAAGCCTTTTTAATCTATATTCCTAAATACTTCATCTTATTGTGCTCCCATAAGTGTATTGCTGAACCAATTCATAGTTTAGGTACAAAATTTACGGCTACCACCTTTGTTTTATTTTAATTAATATTATATCCCAACACTGGATGAGTTTTAACTATATCACCTAATGAATAACTTTATATTTGTATGAGATATTGCATTCAAAGGTACAACTTTAACTAAAAAATAGAAGTAAATTCTGAATATCCATACCTACTTATGAGAATAAGTTGCAACTACTCATATTAAGTATTTTAACAAAACAATATAGATAATTGAAGAAAGGAAGGAAAACTTTAAGGGTGATCACAATGAGAATATCCTTAAACATAAGAAAATACTTGCAATTTTAGTATCACTTGCTTTTTATTCCATAGAGAATAATAAGCACATCTGAAAAATAGAGCTTTCAGTATAATATATACTCATTCAGTTTTGTAACAAGAGCATTTTAGTTCTTAAAAATTGGAGACACTTTTCAGTACTCAGTAATGGAGCAATGGAAATGATCTCTATTACTAAGCATATTATATATAAATGATAAAAATGATGGTCATGAAGATTCTGATTTTGCCGACATTGCAGTAAATGTTTAATAAACACAACTTCTGAGTCTATAACTAGAAATTTACTTTAAATGTCCCTATTATGAACACATAAATCTAAACAACAGGTATTATTAAATTAGAAGGTACACATTACTTTGCTGCACCTTCCTAATACATGTAATAACCATTGGTTATTTGGTATAGTATATGATTAATGCAAACCAGTTTGTAACACTTAAGTATATTTTTTCATACAATGACAAAAACAATGGTTTTCAAGCTAAACTGTACATTTGATCTCACAGAAAGATTTAAATTATTTTTGTATCCTTAAATAATTAGGAATGCATTTAAACATATGAATATGATTTTCTATTGAATGATCTTTAGACAGGATCCCTGAGGAAGACTTTTGTTTTGAAACATTTGTTATTTTCACAGGAAATATGTATTAGTTTTATGAATAATCTAAAGTACCTGGTTTTAAAATGAAAATAATGGAATTATAGCTTAGGTTATGTACACAAATAGTATACTTAATGCATGCATGTACCCTATTCATTATATAATATACAGCAATTAATTAGAATATTTAATAGCTTTATACCTTATTTGGCAAAATGCCAGAAATTGTCAGAGAGGTTGGTTAGCAAGTTTAGATCTCCCCCTATCTTTCAAATGCTGTCATGACTTCCTGCAAAGGAATGCAAGTCATGAGTTAACTCTGCTAGTAATAAATGGTAACACCCTGCTCTTTTTCTGTGTTATCCCTGCAGACTCCTCCCCATAAATTTTCTTGTTTGCCCCTCCTTCTAACCCTTTAATCTTTCCTACAAAATTAGTTTTGTCATAAAATTGTAAGAGCCTATTAGTCTTTGCTCTCCTGTACTATTTATACCTTCTTATCTCTATATTACCATCTCTTTCTTCTCTTTATATACACTCTTAGTATAATCCTATACTTTTCAAAGTTCAGTCCCTTCATTTCAGTTGCAGTTTGATTTAGGATATTTCCTTTAGCTTGACCAAGACAACTTTACTCATGGAAACCTAAGTAAAACAATTTAGCTCTCTGCACTTCATCTAAAATCCCTCATCAGGAGTCTATGTGCTGAAGATTAACAACACATAAATACATCATCTAGTGTTTCAGGAAACATATACAACACACACACACACACACACACACACACACACACACACACACACACACACACACACACACACACACAGAGACAAGGCACACTTGAAAAAACAAAAATTAAGCACCTTTCTAATGTAACATTACTTACTAAAATTGTGTAAAGTCTTATCTCCTTGAGTACAAACAAGCCCAGCAAAAAAATTAATGTAAACCATATTTCCAAAGCTGGCATTAAAACAAAAAGTGCATAATGTAATTAAAATTACTTATCTGCTTTTCCCCCTAAAATTTAGCAAAATAGTATTTTTAACTAAAATCTGCATTAAATTCAGCCACTCTTCTTAGTTAACAACATTCAGATCAATCAATAAAAGTGATCCTGCACAAAGCTACCTAGGATGTTACAAAAGCAAGTGAAATACTGACTGTCACAAAGCAAAAACACTAGAAGCACTGTACCTTAAAAATGAAGCCTTCTGCTCACACAAGGAGCTACTCCAAAGTAAAATAAGTATTCCTTGAAGAATGTAAGTTCTTCTCTGGTTAGCAAATTGTGGGGAGGTAGCCAATATCTTGCCTGAGCTGCTGCTGTAGATCTTACTTCCAAGAAAGAAAGCTAGACAAAGAGCAGTTCAGGGGCAAATGGCTGCTTTTTATATGACTTTTTTCCATTTAATGCCAACCCCTCCCTATGACCCTCCTATTTTGTACTTCAGTGGGTAGGCTAAGAAGAGAGGATGTGAGAGATTTTTTTTATGTTTAGTGTTGTATTTCAGCAGTATTAAAAAAACAGAATTAAAAGTTACTCTGACACATTGTGGAACAGCTCCCCCTACTGTAGTGGAAGTAAAAATATACAGAAAAAAAGTTTTTTTAACAATATAAATATACATATACATATGCATATGCCTGTAGTTATTGATTGCTATAGCTGATCACACTGCTGAATAATATCAAATAAATAAATAAATATTTAAACTGAAATTTTATGAAACATGACATAAATGGCCTTCATTACTTGTTGTCTTTTACAAATCATGCTTATTTTTTAAGAAATGAGCATCACCACATCACCAATAATTTGGTAAACTCCAAGCAGCAAAAAATTGCATTACTATGTTACAGCATTAGAATTATATAATGTAAGTTAACACAATTTATTCCCTGATGTAAAATAAATATTTAGTAGAATTGAAAAGTTTAGAAATGTAGCACTATGCATGCAAACATATGTTTTTTCTCATAAGCCCTTTGCAGACTATCCTTAAGCAGGGCTAAAAAACTTGAGGTACAGGACAAAATGTTAAAGACATTTAAACAACTGCAGCTGAAAATGGTGATCTCTGATTACTTTTCTTAACAAGAAGAACTTGGAGAATAAGTCATTAACAAGAAGAGTGTCACAGAGAGCCTACATAGGACAAAATCTGAACATATCCAGTATGATTTTAAGTGAGATATGCCCACAGTGGCATTCCTTTTAACAGATGCTAAAAAATACCATGTGTTGTTACAATGATAATGGTATAAAATGAATGCAATAATGTCTAAACTGATTAAATATGTAAGCATGTATAGAAAACCTTTGCAAGCTTATTTTTATCAATGCATCACAGCATGTATGAAATATCATCTGAAAAAAGCATATTACTTTCTCAGCACACTGACCCAAGAATGTGCAATATGTAAACAATAAAATAAAACACAGTATGCATTACAGATTCCTTATAGATATCAAGATGGAAGTAGTGATACTTTGATCCATCTAATAAGAGTATCCCATCACCTTTCACTATTGTATTAGGAACACCAATCGAACATGAATAGGGTGCCTTATTACACTTGTGAAATGGATAATGGTGACTCTGGTTGATTTTTTTTTCTGTGCATGAAACCATTTACTTAGATGACATAAAGAACACTGGACTAGCTAAATTGTATTTTTAAGCCTGTCATTTCAGAAGTGTATTTTCAGTACTACATATAGCATATCATGTTTATAGACATGCACTATTTGGAGTAGAGAGGCTATATTTTGGAAAATGGAATGCACAAGCTCTCAATGTCTTTGTTCATAAATTCCAGAAAAAGCAAAAAATAATGGAGAGACAAAGGCCCAAAATCATGGATGATTTGTAAATCTTAAAGTGATTAATTTGGGAAGTTAATAGAACAACAGGCTTTGCATTAACATGCATTTTCTGATGAATGAGAATTGTGAAGTTGCAATGGCTAGCATTATTGACTGTTATACCCAGTGATTTGCCAGTAAATCAAAAACTTTATGAAGGTCAGTACAAAACCAGGGTCATTTTGCAAAATTAGGGCCAGCTGAAAGCTATGGGTGCTCAGTTTCAAAAATCTTGGCTGTCACTGTCTGTACACTGTGTGTGGGGTATTAAGAAGGGTGACACACCCTTATAAACAGTATTAACATAAAATGCAGTTTGCAGATGTAGTTGACTGAGAATTTGCATGCCAAAGGACAAGTAATTTATTTTAATAGTCATACACTTAACATGACAGACATGTTCCAAAATTGATTTATGCAGGGACTAGGCATTGTAAAATTATGCTGCATTTTGTTAACTAGGTGGAGCTCAGTGGGGAGCACAGTGGGCATAGGTCTATTTTCAAGGTGAGCATGGGTTGATATTTATAATGACTGGGACCGATTTGACCTGGAAATTGGGTTAATACCCTGCTCATTGGAATACTGAGTCACTCTACTTATTTTCATAAGAGGAACATACAGGATAGTGAAGGGTGTAGAGGATGGTGAAAGGCTGAAGGAGACTAGAGGAAACCACTAATTGAAACCAATGAGAGATGTAAAAAGGAGGCATGTTGCAGATATTTGCTATTAAACGCACTTTCTCTGAAATGGGTTATACTAGTTGTGATGAGAATGGAGCAATTTTTGATATTGTTATAAGTAGCAGATCCACTAGTACCCACTGTTGATCGTGTACCTTTGATGGAAACTATTGATCTCATGGACTCATGTACTATACAGAAACCTGTTAACTCTTTATGCAAAAATGTTTATTATTTATTTATTTATTTGACATTTGTTGACCAGGTATGTCCATCTGAGCATGAGCCCTTTTTCAGCTGAGGATCACAGAGAAAAGCTCCACAAAGAGTTTACATAGCAATTACAAATAGAAATATTCTTTGAGACTATACAAAGTATTTAGGACAGAGAAAAGCTCCACAAGCTTTTTTGCAAATAAAAGTATTCTTTGAGATTATATAGAGCATTTCAGGCAGTCATTAATTTAGCCTATTTTTACAAAATAAAAGTATTCTTTGAGAATATATTGAGCATATAAAACAGTCATTAATCTAGCTTAAACTTGCAAACATATGCAGAACAGGACTTAAATCAGGAGTGCACTCTGTTACAATGACTCTTGGGGGTGGTTAAGTATGATGTGTGCACATTAGTTAAGTGAGGTAGAACAAGAGCTGACGTAGTTTTAAGATCAGATAAAGCAGGTTAAGCAAGCCATAGAAGAGAGGGAGGGTACAGGCTAGAGAAGTTGTTTTGCAAAGATGCTAGACGAGGGGAGGGGGGTATGATTACGAGAAGAGTATGAGAGAAAAGAGGTTAAGTAGCATTTTTACAGTGACACATTCTGGAGCTTAGTAAGTGGCCTTACAGAGTTCTTTTGAATTGGAGAGTATCGGTTATTATTTTGATAGGCAGGGGTAGTTTGTTTCACGATAAAGCAGGAGTATAGCTATATAGATTTTGGCCTATTGATCTTTTGGCTTGTGTATTTTGAGGTGGTTTTGGTCAGAGCTCCTAAAGGTCATAGTAGGAGTGTATTGAGAGATGAGGGAGGAGAGGGCTTCTTGATGATGGAATGAATGTTGAGTAGTTGAGGAAGTAGGAGCCGGTGTGGGAATTTAAGCCAATTTAAAGACTTTAGAGAGAGACAGTGGTGTGAGTTATAGGGCTGGTTAGCAGTGAATCTAACTACTTTGTTAAAAGTGATTTTAAGCATGGCTCTTAGGGAGTATTGCAAGATTTGAGAGCCATAGAAATGACAGGAAAGAGTGTAGGCATAAGCAAGAGAGAGTCTGAAGTCTTTGATGAGAAATTTTATTTCTATATAGCAGACCTAATTTTTGGTAAGTCTTCTTGATGCACTGGTGAATATGCAGGTCGACTTTGAGTTGATCAGATGCAGGATTTAAATGAGCCATATAATGCTTAACTGACAAGTGACTGGATAAATTATAAGTGATGTATAATGTTTGCAACTACAGTTGTTTCAGTGATGTTTGTGATGTATAATGTTTGCAGCTAAAGTGGTGTCATTTTGTTTGTTTTTCATTTATATAAATGTAAGATTGCCTATGTCATACGTGATAATTTACTAAAGATGTTTAGTAAAAAAATTATGGTACCAAGGAGCTTGGTGTGCGTTTCTATCTTGATAACAGTACTATTATGAGAAGTGATAGAAAAAGTAGGTTTGAGATAAGTGAGTGATTTGGGGAGGAATATGAGAAGTATTTTTTTTGGGGGAGTGGGGTTGAGAATAAGTTGGCTGTTAGTAAGCCAGTTTTCAACAGAGTTGAAAGATTTTGGGTTAGACTGTGCAAATCTGCAAGATTATCAGCAGTACTGATGATTGTATGATTGTAGAGTTATCAGCATATTGTATAAGAGAAGATCGAGAGCAAGAGGTGTGCAGGCAGTTAGTGAAGATATTAAATAATAGAGGACCAAAGACTGAACCTTAAGGAACTCCCATTTTAGTAGGGATATAAGGTGGGAAAGAGGACAGCCATTTTACAGACTAATGTCTGTTGGAGAGATAGCTAGAGAACCATGCAATAGAGTGGCCAAAGAGACTGAGGTCAGAGAGTTTGGAAAGGAGTTTGTGGTGAGAGACAGTGTTGAAAGCTTTACAGAGGTCTAGAAAGAGGCAAGAGGTGAGTTTGTTATTATCTCTGTCTGGGGAGATAGTTTATGTAAAAGAGATAAGGGCAAGGAAGCTATGTTGGGTGGAAGTGAGTAGATTTTTATGAAGAAAATAGGCCAACAGTTGCTTGTGGATGCATTTTTCTAGTAATTTAGTGAGGGGAGACAGGATAAGTATTGGCTGGTAATTTAAGAGTTCAGTAGAGTTACGTCCTTTGTGGCTAGGTATTATAAAGAGTTGTTTCCAGATTGTCGGAACAGTAGATTCTGTGATGGACTGGTTGATAAGGGGGGAGATGGGTTAGGTTATAGAGTTAACAGCAAGCTTAAGAAAGAGGGAGGTAGTTGATCCACAGAGGGGGAGCATGGTTTTAGCTGGCTGAGCAAGGTTTTTATGTAACTAGTGGGAACTGCTTTGAGTGAAAAGGAGCTAGTTTGAATCGGAGTTGGTTCTGTGGTGTTAGATGAGTTGGTGGTCTGACCTAATTTACTGATGTTTTCAATAAAGCAGGAATTAAATATGGAGGCAGTTTCAAGGGGAGTGTTGTTAGGATGGGGATTTGGTGTTGTGGGGTTGCTAAGATGGAAGATCTTGTTGATAGTGTTCCAAAATTTTGGGGGGGGTTGTTCGGATGGCATGTCTGGGGTTTTAGGTAAAAAATTTTCTTGTTATTGTGCACATTTTTTTGTTAAATTACAAAGTTCTGTGTAGGTTTGGTGATGAATGGGGGATTTCATTTTGAGCCAGAGTTTCCAGGCATTGTCCTTCTTGAGCATAAGTGATTGAGTGAATTGAGACAGCCAGGATGAGAAGAGAGATTTAGCTTGGATTTTCCTAAGAGGAACTAGGTAGTTAAGTATGTTAAGACAAATGTGCTTAAATTTTTGTACAGCGTCATTCAGGGGTAAGTATGAAATGAAGGACTAGTTTATGGAGGAGACCGTGTTGTTAAATATGTCAATATTGAAATTTGAGAGGCTCCAACAGTCTTTGAATTTGTGGGGCCTAGTTTGTGGAAGGGAGAATCTTTGGATGCAGGTAGGAGAGCGGTCACTGATGGAATCTGGAAGTGTTTTAGGGTGGTGGTAAAGGGCAGTGTGGGATACAAGGATCCAGTCAATGATAGAACTGGATTGGTAGCCTTGTTGTAGTTGGTGGGGGAAGAGATAAGTTGGGAGAAGCCATGTAAGTTAATAAATGAGTTGGAGGAGTTTGATTTTAGGGATTGCCAGTTGATGTTGACATCACCCAGCAGAGTAATTCATTTAGGTGTTGAGAGTGAACCAGAGAGAACCTGTTCTAAAATGGGAATATTTTCATCGTGAGCAGTGTATATGAATAGTTAATGTTTTTGGTTGTTGAGTTTGCAGTTAATAACTAGATGTTCTGCAGGGTAAAATCTGGGGGATGAGATGGATAGAGGAGACAGTTTGAGGTGGTTGGAGTAAATTATGGCAACACCATCTCCTTTCTTATGGAGTCTGTCGGAGTGGAAGATGTTACACCCTGGAGGGAGAAATTCATTATCTGAGGTGTGAGGTTTGAGCCATGTTTCTATGAGAATTAAAATTAAAACCACAAAGCACAGCCAAGGACCAGAGTTTATTCCAACCACAAGTAAGCACTTTTGTCAAAAAGACTTCATCAGACATTTTGAAATACAACATGTGACCTCTTAAATACTCTCTGCAAAATCACATGACAAATTAAACACACTTAATAAAAAACATTAATTGAAACATCATGATAAAATATTTAGTAAAAATAAGTAAAAAATACATATTAAAAATAAATATAAATGCAGCCAATGATACAAAACATACTTACAATTTAAGTAATTTTAAATCATTTTAAATGTGCTCTCATCATTAGCAAGCTACTGATACTGATAACTTCATTTAAACCAGGTGGTACCATGGCATTGAGAAAAAATTTCCGCCATAACTCCCTTTCTTCTAACTTAATAGACCAAAGGCCACCCCTTGGATGCTGCTCCACCTGTTCTAAAACAGCATAATTCATAATTCATTGTAGTACATGGAGCTTTATCTGCTCGAAGTACTTCAAGTTTGAGTAAAAATGAAAAAAAAAAAAGGTAAGTGATTTACTGGCTTTCAAAGCATTAAAATATTTAGCGAGTGCTTTCAAGAAGGTAGTGCAACACTGTCCCTTATGTTTGCACTGACATTTAATGCCTCGCAACTATCCAGATTTTCACAGAATGTCCAGATTTTTGCCTCATATATTGGTTGTGTTCCTCATAAAGGCTATGGTTTCTGGACAAACAACTGAAGAATGAAGGCACTAAATAATGGCATACATTTAGATTTCAGACAATGTATCCTTCAGTAAAGCAGACAAACACACATACTGTTATTCTAGTAACTTTCTAGGATTAGAACAGGAAGTCAGGGACATGTTATTGGTGGACATCAGACAGAAACAAATCTTTTATTCTCACATTGTCATTTGTACTGGCAGATATTGCTGTCTACCATGGGACCCATCCTTAACAACTTAAACAGAAGGTGCTTAACAATTGTTGAGGTCAGGTCTCGTGTCGCTCTAGCACTTACCTGATTTGTCTTTTTCTGAATATTGCAGAGTAAACAGTGCAGTCCATGCAATAAAGAAGTGTTAAGGTGGATGCATGAGGGCATTTCAGTTCCTGTAATCATAGCCATGTGGTGGATAACACTGATAGGGATATCCAGTGCATAAGTTGAAATGTCAAGAGGGTATGGTATCAACCGCTATCAAAGCTAATGCTATTTTGGCACAACTGCTGAATTATTCACTATAGATTATATTTAGCAGGAAATTAAAGTTAAAAACATGACAGCTGGTTTATCCCTAAATGACATAAACTGAAATGCATGAACTGTACATAGGTTCATAGGTTCATAGGTTCATACTAGGCTATCTGCCCTAGGGCATTTATAAGCCTAGCCAGAGTGTGTTTGGCTTTCAACACCCATTTTAAATTAATTTTGCTATGCCCTTTTTCGAGGTTAGTATACTGTGCCTCTGTCTAACAGTGACACAGAAGTGACACCCAGGGTAACCCTACGATCTCCCATCCACTCATCAAGATTCCTCTTGAAGAGGGTCAATGAGGGACTCTGCCTAACCTGGACTGGGATTTTATTTCAGAGTGAAGGGAGCCTCTGGGTTATGAATTTGTCCCTCCAGCATGTCCTATTTATTTGAGTGATGAGGTTCAAGTCTCTCGAGCATGTAGCTCGACGGGATTTGGATTTTCTGAGGTGCAGCATGTCCATTAATTCCAGGTTGGACATGGCTTTATACGTCAGGCACAGATCGCCTCTGAGCAGGCGGTATGCCACTGAGTAGAGCTGGAGTTTCTTTAACCGGGCAGCATATGGCATCTGTTTGAGCCCTTTGATCCTCTTGGTGAGGTACTTTTGGGGTCTTTTCAGTTGCTGCAGGTGTCTGGTAAGGTACATCCCAAATGGGGCATTGTACTCAATTATGGGCCTGATGAGGGATGAGTAAAGAGGCACGATGACCTCCCCTGATCTAGATGTGAATCCCTTCATGATTAGGTGGGCTATATGAAATGTTTTTCTAACCACTTTGGCCACGTGGTTGTCAAATGAGAGATTGCTATCAACTTGGGTCCCCAGGTCCCTAATTACTTCTTCCATACTTAATGGATTACCACCTATGTGGTAATTTGTGGGCACTTTGTTTTTGCCAAAGGGGATGACTATACACTTTTTGGCATTTAGCTTGAGGCCATCGTTCTGGTACCAGTTGTCTGTTTCTATGAGGCCCTTTTGTAGGATGCTTGTGTCAGCTGGAGAGTCAATTATGGCACCCAGTTTGCAGTCATCTGCGAACTTGGTCAGCCGCAGTCCTTCCGTGTTGGCCTGTACCTCCGAGAAATATATGCCGAACAAGAGAGGTCCCAGGACTGAGCCTTGTGGGACGCCACTTGTAACTGGTTTGGAGTCTGACATGGCTCCAGCAATTCTAACCATGTGGGTTCTGTCCTTGAGCCAGTTTGCAACCCATCGAGCGACATAGGGGTTTATATTTAAGCTGGTGAGCTTATCTATAATGCCCAAGTGGGGTATTGTATCGAAGGCTTTTGCGAGGTCCAAGTAGGCTGTGTGGACCGCCTTCCCCTCGTCAATGGCCTTGGTGACTGTTTCAAAGAAATCAACCAGGTTTAAGAGGCAGGATCTGCCCTTAACAAAGCCGAACTGGGTAGGATCCAGTGTCTGTAGGTCCCCAATATCTTTATTTATGAGGTCCATGATCATCCTTTCCATAGCTTTGCAGACCAAGCTAGTCAGGCTTATGGGGCGATAGTTTCCAGGATCCATTGAGGCACCACCTTTGTGGAGAGGGACCACTGTTGCTGTACGCCACTCTTTGGGTACATATCCTGTAGTAAGGCTGAGATTGAACAGTAGTTTTATGTTTGGGTTTAGCTCTTCTTGGAGTTCATGTAGGACGCAGCCCGGGACACCGTCTGGTCCCATTGATGCTGTGTTTTTTGCTTTGGAGAGGGTGGCTCTTACCTGAGCATCTGAGATGTCAGAGGGGCAGCACTCTGCTGGGATAGATATTTTCCCTTTTGGTAGGGGGGGGAGTTTGCACTGAACCTGTCAGCTAGGATGTTGGCAATGTCTGTGGGTTCAGTGTATTTTTTGTCATTTTGGACTAATTCTGAGCATATCTGGGAATTCCCACCCAGGTTCCTAAAATAACTAAAGAAAGCCTTGTGATTATCCTTAGTGTCCTGTGCAATTTTTCTCTCAAAGCTGGTCTTAGACGATTTTATGAGTGCCCGTAGGTTTTTGCTAATACTGATCAGAGATGCCTTCCCTTTTTGGGATTTTGCTCTATCATGTAGTAGCTTCCTCCTTCTATTGTATAGTTTGTTTATGGCTGGGGTCCACCAGACAGGACGCCTGTCTTTGGAGGAATGGGTCTTGGTTTTATTTGGGATTGCATGATCCATGCATTCCTGAAGGTGTTCATAGAATGCGTTTATAAAGGATTCTGCCGTCTGGGCCGTATTTTCCACAGGCCTGTGGGCTTTGAAGGATTCCACCTTGGTTTTGAGGAGTGTGAAATTTGCTTTACAGAAGTTTTTCACTGTGGTTTTTTCTGGGCAGGGGGTGGGGTCGGGATGTGAATATCCAGTGAGATTAGTTTATGGTCTGATCTTACCAGTGAGGGATACTCTTCTGGTCTGGAGCATAGAGTCCCCATGTTGGTGATGATCAGGTCCAGTATGTTTTCCCCTCTTGTGGGAGTGGTAACAAGTTGTTCCATAGCATTTGAGTTTATAAATTCTAGGAACCTTTGGGCTAGGGTGTTAGAGCTAGAGTAATGCTCCCAGTCTATGTTTGGGTAGTTGAAGTCACCCAATATAATGGTGTTTGGAGAGACCTTCATATTTTCCAGTGTTCTCAGGAAGGCCGAGTGGGTTCCGGGATTTGGGAGGGTGGTTTGTAGCAGGCTATAAACTGGAAGGCAGTTTTACCCATAGTTAGTTGCACATGGATAGTCTCTGATGCTTCGTGCTGTGCCACCAACCTGGAGGTGTGGGTATCTTTGACGAATATTGATACTCCCCCTCCTTTTGTGGTTCAGCCCAAGTTTTGGGGACGAAAAGCATGGTATGAGGTATAACCTGGTAGTGCTGGGGTGCTCTCGGGAGCCTTGAACCAGATTTCTGTTACTGCACAGATATCGATGTTCTCCATGCTAAGGAGAGTTTCGAGTGCATGCATGTTGAGGTTTAGACTTCTGGCGTTGAGTAGCATTACTCTTAGTTTCTTATCCCTTGTGATACCTATTGAGGTGGGTTTGTCTTTTGAGTCTTGCCTAAAAAAGGCACTATGGGGGTGGCAAGAGCCTTTGCCAATATCTGAAAGCCCAGGGGTGATAGGTGCAAGCCGTCCCTAGTGAAGCATCGTGGCTTGTCGAGCATGTCATCCCAGGCTGACAAGCATTGGATCCCCTTTGAATGACACCAATACTTAAGCCAATTGTTGAAATTGATCATCTTGTCTTCATATTGTGGCATCATTCTTGGTGAGGGTAAGATGCTACTCAAGGTCAGGGTCATACCGGCCTGGGTTACATGCTCAGAGAGCTCCTCTATGTCTCTTTTCATGTAGTCCAGGGAGGTACGTCTCAGGTCATTCACACCAGCATGGACAATGACTGAGTCATATTTGTACTTGCCTTGTAGTGATCTGAGTGCTTGTGTTATGTGGCGGATCCTAGCACCTGACAGGCAGCTCACCATGACCTTCTCCTTGTTCAGCCTGGTGAGCGGGACGTCAGTGTGCCTGATGATAGAGTCACCTATTACAAGTGTATCAGGTGTGTGATTTAGCCTTAAGGGCTGTGACTGTTCGGCACACTGGCTTTGTGAGCTATGTGTTGCACGTGTTAAGTTTTGGGGTAGCGGTTGCTTGGGTGTCTGCTTTGGAGGTCTCCGCTGCTTAGGCAGATTTTTATTTAGAGCCTCCGAGTATGTTTTTGTGTGTTTATGTGTTTGGTTTGCTGTTGTGGTAGGTCTATGTGAGACTGGAATTGTAGTGACTGTGGTTTCCTTTTCCTCCTGACTGGTTAAGCCAGTACTGAGTTGAGAGAGCTTAGTCTCCAGTTTGGCTATATGGTTGCTTCTCTCACATGTGTTGGAATTTGTTGGGAGGAGGAGAGGGTTGTCTGTGTACATGAGGCAGTTGTAACATTGCCTCAAGATTCCCAGATTCACCAGCTGGACCGGAGAGGAGATTGACAACTGACCTTTGGACATGCTAGAATAGTATTGGGAATTCCTTTATAATTGAAAAAAAGGGCCATTGGGGAACAAGGTACTCAAGGGGAGTTTGTGAGGGTGTAGTGCTTTTAATTTTTTAGTGCTGACTTATATAATTGCTTTAGTGAGCAAGTGCCAGGCTTTAGAGTAGGAATAGGGTGTTTATTGTGAGAACTAGATCAGTCCTAAGGGAAAAAGTGAAGAGCAGACTTTGTGGAGCCGAGAAAGGTTTAAACCCAATTAAGCGGCGCTGCCTGATGCTGCGCTATGCGCAAAATCACGCAAAGCCGCGCTAAAATGGGTTTTATACAGGAGGACTTGAAAGAGCTAGAAATTGGCCCAAAACGGCCAATAGACTACCAAATTCTTGTGCTGGGAACACTCCTCCAGGGATAGATAGGCTGCTCTAAGCTCCCCACTGCCACTGGTGAACAAAGAAGCCTCCCTTTATCCAAGAAAGGAAATGGGCAACACAGGAACTTTCCAAAAGTCCAGAATACAGCAAAGCCTGTATTTGGACTACTCTAGGTCAGGAAAGGCGGGAACCAAGGATAATTTTTTTTGGTTTTTTTTTTTTCTTTTTTTGCAACAAACAGCAGGAAAATGCAATAAATATGTAACATAGACTAGCACACTTGAGTGTGTAGCCCCAACAGGTAAATGCAACAAACAGGACAAACTTTAAATTACAAGTGCAAAAGCGAGCTAAAGCTGGCTTTAAAGCAGGGGGTTAGAAAGAGATAGGAAATGGCCCAAAATGGCCAATAAGCTACAAGTCACTGGGCTGGAACCACTCCTCAAGTGACAGATAGGCTGCTCAGTGCTCCCCACTCTCACTGGTGAACAAAGAAGCTTTCTCCTATCCAAATAAGGATATGGGTAACACAGGAACTATGACACAGCCCAGAGATCAGCAATACCTGAAGACTGGACTATTCTAGTTCAGTAAAGGCGGGAAACAAGGATATTTTTTTTTCCTTTAAAGGGGAGGGTGTTATACTTTTGCACAAATTAGTGTGTTGACAGCTTGTAGAAAGTAAGCAGGATATACAAAGAAGGTGGATTACCCTTAAAGTATTTTCTCCTTTAACTTTGATAATATTAGCAAACATATATGGACAGAATGCTGATGAAGTCTTCCCTGTTTTCATCCATTAAACATTTGATTTCTTCTACTGATATCATCTTGGTTGGTGATGTTAATATGTTAGTGGATTCCTAGACAAAAAAGATCCCCAAGGCAGGAAAGACTATCCAATATAGATAAATAGTTGCATATGTATTTATTAGATATTGATTTAATTTATATAGAGAGATTCCATCACACAGTTGATTATGAATATACTTTTTTTATGGCCCGGCCAGCAAAGTAGCCAGTAGATCGGATATGTGGTTTTCTTAAGCAAGTAACAGCATACATGATTAAAAAATCTCTCTACCACATCCATTTCATGTTCTCATCATGCCCTAGTGAAGCTAGAATTTAGGCCTCAAACAAAGAGAGCACCAACCTTACAACTGAGAGTAGATCCCATAATTTTAGAAAACGATTTTGTTACTCCCATGCAAAATTCAATGGACAATGCCTCTCCCCATGGTGATGAAACTTTAAATTGAAATACAGGGAGGAAATCAATAAATTTAAAAGGTTGTAAAAGTCTGACAGAAGAAAGAGAAAGGAAATCCAGGTAAAAAAAGCACAACTAAAAGAAGCAAAATGTACAGATAACTATTTACTACAAGAAACTAAGGAACTTAAAAGATAATGTAGGCCAGTGGTGAACCAATAAATTAATGGTACATAGGAATGGTATAAATTATTATATTGGGCTGAAGGTTTAACCTCATGTACATTGATTGCTAAAATGTGTTTGGAATACTTTAAAGAATTAACCTTTAAAGGGTTAGGGGATAAGTAATAACAGATGCATTAAGACCCTGTAAGTTAACACATTGCTGAAGGACAGATATCAGACAACAGCAAAAATGACTGAGAATCAGTCACCTGAAAAGGTAGAAAAATGTGTCGGCTATATCCCTCTGCTATATTTGTCAAAATGGAACTTGGAGATACTGAGTAGACTATCACCTGGGTGGAAGGTTTTGTTAGCTGACAAGATATCAGTACATGGTGGTTTCATTGGAGAAGTATATAAATCTTTCAAAGATAAGGCAGGGAAGGCTTTACTGCAGATTTTCAAGAAGCATTAAAGGTGAACTCATTTATTTAATTATTTGTTTGTTTATTAGCATTTGATTACTGGGAAAGCTTGACTAAGAAAGCACCCCTTTGGCAGCAACCTGGGGAGAAAAGCTCCACATTACATTCAGTTTCGCAAGCAATTAACATGAGCACTCTTGTGGCTTAGAGGGATAAAACCCTGACTCTAGTTCAGGCAACTCAGTTCAGGCATCTGGTGGAGTGGCTGGAAGGGATGGCTGTTACCACTCCAGGATGGAGGTCAGTGATGTGGATAGCTCCCAGGAAAATCCCTGGTGGAGACTGGGGATGTGTGGTTAGGGAGGCATGATCCAAAGATGAGAAAGGGTGGGAACATGACTGAGCTGCTGTGCAGGATGGCTGATACACTACATGTCTTTATTGTATGCCAACCCCTTAGATGTAATCACAGATACCAGAAGTGGAGAAGACCGAAACACTAAAGATGGGGGAGTGCCCATATTCACCAAGGATATTCACAGCTCCAGGCTAGTTGCCCAACACAATGCATCTGAAATTATCCAGGTGCAACTAACACTAGGTAAGACTGCAATCCAAATTGTAGCTTGCTACAGATCTCCCACCATGCCCCAAGATTCGCACTACACCTTTCTAAACATACTGGAAAATATTAAGATACAACCAAACACCCTAATACTGGGTGATTTCAACTACCCTGCCATTAACTGGGAAAACTACTCATGTGCCAACTCCTTTTCCCAACGGTTCTTGGAATTCATAAATTCCAATGCCCTGGATCAACTAATCCATTGTCCTACCAGGGGCTCCAATGTCCTAGACCTGGTCATTACCAACATGGGAGATAGATGCTCCACACCAGTGGTCACCCCTCATTGGTCAGGTCTGACCATAAGCAAATCACCCTTGACATCCGCATCCCACCCCCACCCTCCAGTAAGGAAACCTCCTTAAAAAACGTCTCCAAAGCCAACTTCATGCTACTGAAGTCAGAAGTGACAAACTTCATGACACCCATACAGACGGGATCTGAAAGTTCGACTGCAGAATCCTACACTAAGGCACTGTACGAGCACACCCACTCGTGCATGAATCATGCCATCCCAAATACAACCAAGATGCTCTTCTCCAAAAAAGGAAGCCAATCTGGTGGTCCCCTGCTATAAACAAACTATACAACAGAAGGAAGAAACTGTTGCAGAAAAGAGGAAAATCCCAGGATGCAAAAAACTCCCTCACCAGCCTCAGTAAGAAGCTGAGATCCCTCATAAAGTCCTCAAAAGCTAGTTACGAAAATAAAATTGTCAAAGATTCCAAAGACAACCACAAGGCATTCTATAGCTATGTCAAGAATCTAAATGGCAATGCGCAGATCTGCTCTGAGCTACAACAGAATGGCATTAAATATACTGATCCCAAGGATATTGCCAGTATCCTGGCAGATTGATTTAGTGCCAACTTCACCCCCCCTTCTCACCCCCTAAATGGCCCATCTCAATACCAGAAGATTGTCAAATTCCGGTAATCACGGCCACACAGGTAGAAACCGCACTCTCCAAAGCTAAGAATACAGCATCCATGGGAGCAGATGACATCCCAGGCTGTGTACTACATGAACTACAAAATGAACTGACACCTCACCTAAGTGTCATGTTTAATCATAGCCTCACCTCAGGCTTCATGCCCACTGAGTGGCGCACAGCTACAGTTATCACACTCCACAAGGGGGGATCCACCTTGGATCCTGGGAAATACTCTCCCATCAATCTGATAAGCCTGATCTGCAAGGGCATGGAATGCATTATCATAGACTTTATAAACAAAGAAATTGGCAACCTTCAAGCACTGGACCCACCCAGTTTGGGATTGTGAAAGGCCGATCTTGTCTCCTGAATCTGACTGACTTCTTCGAATCAGTCTCCAGAGCTGTGAACGAGGGTAAGGCAGTCCACACAGCCTATCTGGACCTCGTCAAGGCCTTCAGCACCATCTCCCACTCTGGAATCATAGATAAACTTATTAAGCTGGGCATAAATCCCTAAGTCACTCGATGGGTTGCTAAATGGCTTACTGACAGAACCCAGACTCTGAATCCATCTCCAGACAAGTGGCAAGTGGAGCACCTCAGGGTTCAGTCCTGGGACCACTCTTGTTTGGCATCTACTTCTCTGAAGTACAGGCCAACACTAAGGAACTCTGGCTACCAAAGTTCACAGATGACTGCAAACTGGGAGCCATTATTGAATCCCCAAATGATGTGGATATTCTACAAATGGGCCTTACAGAAACAGATGCCTGGTTCCAGAGCCATGGGCTCAAGCTTAATGCCAAGAAATGTATAGTTATCCCCTTTGGAAAAAAAACATATGCCCATGAATTACCACATAGGTGGCAGTACACTAAACATCAAAAGTGTGATGAGAGACTTAGGGACACAGGTGGACAGTGGTCTCACTTTCGATAACCACATCGCCACAACAGTCAGGAAATCCTTCTATTTGGCACACCTCATCACTAAGGTCTTTTCATCCAGAAAAAAGGAGGTCATTGTCCCACTGTACTCATCCCTCATTAGACCTATTATAGAGTATAATGCCCCATTTGGTATGTACCTCACAAGACATCTGCAACAGCTGGAGAGGCCACAGAAATACCTCACTAAAAGAATCACAGGACTAAAGCAGATGCCATATGCTGACCGACTAAAAACACTCCAGCTATACTCTATGGCATATTGTCATCTCAAAGGTGATCTCTGCTTAACATACAAGGCCATGTCAAACCCTGAGCTAATGGACATGCTCCACTTAAAGAAATCCCAATCCCTCAGAGCCACACGCTCCAGGGATCTAAACCTTGTCATCACACTGAACCAAACATGCTGGAGGGATAGGTTCCTGACCCAGAGACTCCCCATACTCTGGAATAGACTTCCCATACATGTCAAGCAGAGCGCCTCCTTGGCCCTATTCAAAAGGAACCTTGATGATTGGATGGGAGATAGGAAATTCACCCCGGGGATCATGTCAGTCACCCTGCTAGACAGGGGTCCAGAGAAGTAAATATTGTGGGAAGAAATATCCAGGGAATTGTTATGGCTAGGCTTGTATAGGCCCTAGGGCCAATAGCCTAGTACCAATCTATGAACCTATGAACCTATGTAATGGGGTAGGTCATTATCAAAACTTCCCAGCAGATGGTAGATGTACAAGACCTGTAAGCTGCCCTCAAGATCTGTCCTGACAACAGCCAATATCAGAGTAAGTCCAGGGGTGTTGTGAGAAACTGGTAGACCCAGGGATGGATGTGGAGGATGGGGTAGGAGTGAAATAGGATAAAGCAATGCAGGGTCGAAAAAAAAAAGAATAAAATATATTACATAACCCAGACATACTTTTAGTTTAACAGCTGATCACCACGTTAAGTACACTACACAGAATTCACAGAATGGTAAAGTCACACATATCTAAAGAACGTCCAACATTACATTACAGATTATTCAAGTCACATTGAATTCTTAATACACAGATAGCAGAAGATGCAAATGCAAGTTTTATCCAAGCAGTTATTAAATTGAGACATATAAGTTGGTAAGAAAGTGTGAAGTTCTTGTGATGTTTACTTAATTTGACAGCACAAGCAGTAGACTTGTTTTGTTGATAGGTATCATTTTATTGGAAGTTTAAAATGTAGATGAGAAATTACTAGAATTAGAAGGGGGCTTAGTGATGGGTGTGTTTCAGGTGCAGGACCATTTTGTTGACAGGTATGTTTTCAAGGTACTTTTAAATAGTAGATGAGATGAAATATTTCTTTAGAAACTAGCAGAACTTTAGAAACTACTAAAGCTAGACTTTTTAGAAAGAAGATGCTGAAATAGGATACTGATAACCCAATGAAATATAAGCCGATTTCATTGCCGCAGACAGAACTAAAATTTTTTATTAAAAGTTTAGTGTTTACAAGGTTGCCACATTGACAGAAAATAAAAACATCTGGTTTCCATAAAAGGATTAGCAAGGAATCCATATCTTATTAGACTCTAGTTAACTTGCAAAGCGTATGTGAAAAAGCCAATGTTAAAGCTGAGGACTCATTAACAGACTTTCATAACACACACGATTCTATTTCCTGGTAATTCTTATGGCAGATATTTTATAAAATGGGGTTTCCAATCATTTTTGTCCAATGTTGTCAACTTTTGTACACCAATCTTTCTGCACAGATATTTCCCAACCAAATCCTATCAAACAAGGTAATGCTTAACTGTGGCATGCAACAAGGCTGCTTCTCATTGCCACTTCTGTTTATCTTAGTAGCCTTCTCAGGTGACTTTTAACTTAAAAACATGGCCAGCTTGGCATTGCCTTGCTGGAGTAGGAATTTATCCTTTCATCTTGGTATGCAGATGATTGCGTTATTTATTTATTTAAATAGGAATCAAATCAAAATGTCAGAGCCCAGTGGAGAGGGGAAAAAAACAGTTGAATAAGAAATAAATGCCCCCAAATACAAAATAAGGCTGGCTTCAGCCAAAGGGGCCTGCAGTGACTGAAACCAGTCTTACTTTGTATTTGTACCACCAGGTACACTTGGAAGGTCAGATATTGCAGCTTTACTGGTGAAAGAGTTAAATTTTGCACGCAAATTGAATTTGAACTACAGAGCTATTAAAAGGGCCTAGAGAGCATTAAAACCTTGAGCCACCCTTCAAAATCATTGCAGTAAGAAGATAAAACTTGCTCTGTTAGGAAAGGCATGAAAGGGGAAGACATTCTAGCTGCAGTACATTTCCATTGGGCTGTATCAGGGCTCTTAAGAGGACCTGACAGAATGGCACAAACCATTGATTGAAATAATATAGTTGTTTTTGTTTTCTCTAAATTATTTTTATTAACAGTAAAGCATACAGATTGTAACCATGTCAAGCACACAATTCAGCTCATATGTATCACACAAGTAGAATATCATAGTTCCAATTCAAGCCCTGTATAGCATACAATGTTGTTGTGTCTTTCGGCTTTTTCCCGGTTAGGGGTCACCACAGTGGAGCTCCGGTCCGCTAATGATTGGTAGTTGATTTTTACATGCCGAGTTACCAGCCCTGATGCACAACCTTCAATGAAACTACGCCCATTCACGCATGTCCCCATGCAGAACACACTCTAGCTGAGAATCGAACCGGACAGCGTCTTACTGTGAGGTGACAACGCTGCCGCAGCACCACCACCTCGGGTCTACAATACTTTTATATTATATATTATTTATTTATTTGTTTATTTGACATTTGTTGACCAGGTTAGTCCGACTGAGCTGTTGCCCTTTTTCAGCGGAGGCCCTAGGAGAAAGGCTCCACCATTAGTACACATACAAAATATAGTACAGTATAATACAATACAAAACATGTAACTCAATATAATGCAATACAAGAAGGGTAGTTAGTAGTTGACAAGTAATAATGTATAGGTGCACAGCTGACAATGTATGCTAAATCTTAGTGCAAAGTGTACCATAAATTCTGCAGAGTAACCAGGCTATATATAAAGTTATGCAATGTAATAAGGAACACCCTCATTATAGGTGAAACTCTATAGCACCCAAGAAAATAATAATAATGACACAAAGTGTGCAAGCCTATGGTCACTAGTCCATACCTTAGTATTAGATTAATCATAAGCACATAAGAATGGACAGTTTGAGTAGTTATAGTAAGGTAATCACAAGACTTTTGCATTGTTTAAGTAGTTGAGAGAAGAAATGTGGAGGTGGGCAGTAGCCAGTTAGGGAGCATGTATAGTGCCAGGACCAGGTGCTTCTAAGAATGTTTTTGGTAGCAGTTTTGAATTGTTTTGGTTCTATGATGTTTCAAATATCCAGGGGGAGTTTGTTCCAAGAAAGGGCAGGGGAGTAGCTATAAAGGTTTTGTCCTATTTTTTCTTTGGTTTGCATATCTGAAGTATTATTATTATTATTATTATTATTGCTGTTGTTGTTTCATTCTCCTACATGCACAGCATAAAATGTTGTAATATGTCCATCCCTATGATCGATTGTTAACCTCAGTGAATGCCAGTATAATCTCCCTCTCATATTATAACACTCACCATGTTTAATTCCCTTTTCATGCTATAAGCTCCTTCTCTCTGCTGCATCCATTTCCATCCTCCATTCCATTTGTGTTCAATTTCTTTACCCAAAGTCTGCCACCAGCACTTCCTGTTAAACATCTTATCCATTGTTCCATCTCACATTATCTGTATCTCCCTCTTTCCAAACCCATTGTTCCATCTCACATTATCCGTATCTCCCTCTTTCCAAACCCATTGTTCCATCTCACATTATCCGTATCTCCCTCTTTCCAAACCCATTGTTCCATCTCACATTATCCGTACCTCCCTCTTTCCAAACTTTAAATATTTTTCACCATCAGCTAAAATTCCATTAATAATATAGGTTCATACTTTCATAGGAGATTACTAGGCTAATGGCTCAAGAACCCTTACAAGCCTGGTCAGTTTTACCCAGATTTTACCCAATTTTCTATCCCTAGGGGAAAGATAGCAAGGGTCAGCAAGTGAGGCTTTGGCAATTTTTACAGACTGCCTCTGTCCATAAGGGACATGGGCACCTCCACAGGAGTAAATTCATGATTTCCCATCCATTGGCCCAGATTTATCTTAAAGATGGTCAGGGAAGGGCTCTGCTTCTCGTGAATAGGAAACCTATTCCAGAGGTGGGGCAATTTCTGGGACATATATCTGTCTGTCCAGCATGATCTATTCATGTAAGAGATCATGTTTAGATCTTTGGAGTGGATAGACCTCATGCAGTTCATTCTGAGAATAGACAACATTTCCATCAGGACTGGGTCAGAGACTGCCTTGTAGATCAGGTACATACCACCCCTCACTAATTGGTATTAAACTAAATACACTGATATGTTTTTTAATCAGTTTGCAGATTATACATTGGTTATACCCTGTATTTTTTTGGTGAGAAACCTCTGAAGATGCTTCAGCTGTTGCAGATACCCGGCAAAGTACATGACAAGGGATGCATTGTACTCAATTATTGGTCTGATGAAGGCTGAGTACAGGGGTACTATCACATCTTTAGATCCGGATGCCATGCCCTTACTTATAAGCTGAGCCACATAGAATAATTTTCTCACCACCATGGACACATAGTGGTCAGAGTTCAAATTGCTATCTATCTGAGTACCCAGCTCTCTCACCACTGGTCCACTCTTGGAAGGTGTTATCAGTGTTGTAATTTGCAGAGCTATTTTGTTCCCCAAAGGGTTTTATTATGCACTTCTTCACATTTTAATTTGAAGCCATGGCTCTGGCACCAATCATTAGTTTGTGTCAGACCATTCTGTAGGATACCAAATAATTTGGGAAGTCAATGATTGTCCCCAGCTTGCAGTCATCATCAAACTTAGTCAGCCAAAGGCCATCTACATTTGCCTTGACATCTGAGAAGTATATCCCAAACAGGAGGGAGCCCAGCACAAAGCCCTGTCATATTCCACTGATGACCGGCCTCTTGCTAGATGTGGAGTGCCCCACTCTAACAACTTGTGTCCTATCTGTGAGCCATTTGGCTATCCATCTGGTGATGTAAAGGTTTATGCCCAATTTTATGAGTTTGTCTATAATACCTGAGGGAAGTATTGTGTCAAATGCCATAGCCAGGTCAAGATAAGTTGTATGCACTGTCTTAACCTCATCCATGGCTTTGGTGGCTTCTCAAAGAAGTCTGCCAGATTGAGAAGGCAGGATCTGCCCTTGATGAAGCTGGACTGGGTTGGGTCTAGAGTGTGGAGATTTCCTATGTCATTGTTAATCAGGCCCATGATTATCTTTTCCATAACCTTGCATATGAGGCTAGTCAGACTTATGGGTTGGTGGTTTCCTGTGTCTTTTGATGCTCCCCCCTTGAGCAGAGGATGACTGTTGCTGTCCTCCAGTTTACTGGAACAAAGCCTTTATGGAGACTGTGGTTAAATAAAGATCTGAGTTGGCCTGCTAAATCATGTTTCAAGTTGGCACCCTGGGATTCCATTAGGGCCCATTGATGCCATATTTCTAGCTTAGAGAGCACAGCAATGACCTGCTCTTCTGTGATAACAGACAAAGGAATAGTAGGGGACATTTCATAGAGAGTGACTGAAGATAATGGGGGGGGGGGTCTGAGCTGACTTTATCAGCCAGCAGGTTTGCTATTTCTTCTGGCTGAGTATAGGGAGTGCCATCTACAACCAACTCAGCAAGCTGTTGAGTGCCTTTGTTAAGATTTCTGACATGACTAAAAATGTGCAGTTATCCTTTGCTTGGGAGGCTATTTTTGTCTCATATTTAGCTTTTGAAGACTTGACTAGTTCCTCGATTTGTCTGTTGAGACTAATGAGGGGTTGTTTTAATCTTTTGTGCACCCTCCTGCTTACTTCTAGACAGGAATTTCTTCTTTCTGTTGTATAGTCTATTTAAGCCTGGGGTCCACCAGGCATGACTTGTTTTTCCACCTCAACCTGGGTTTAGTTCAGTCAGGTACTGCCATTTCTATGCATAGGCCTCTATGTTTTCAGGGTTAGTGCTTTAAACTTACCTATGCTATTGTTTAATAGAAAGCAATTTACCTTGGAAAAATTCTTTAGGGTTTTAGGGTTTGATGGGGTTCTACAGTTACATTTATTACAAAGGAGACCGACTTAAGATCCAGTCATACCAATGAGGACATTACACTGGAGATGTGCAATGTCCCCCCCCCCTCCGATGTTTGTGAATACTGTATCAAGGATATTTGAGCCCCTAGTGGGAGTGAAGACCAACTATTCCAGAGCATTTGCATGGACAAAATTCAGGAATCTCTGAGTCTGCATGTTAGCGATCTTCTATGTTTCTTAGTTTATGGATGGGTAGTAAAAATCACCCATGAGTAGTGTGTTGGGTTGAATGGCAAGTGATTTTAGTAACTTCAGGAATGCAGAGTGGTTTTCACTTTTAATGATTAGGGACCTGCAGCTAGTGATGATATGCCATTGGTCAGCTGGAAACAGAGTAGCTCAAGTGAGTCACACTGCTGTTTTTATGTAAATGGAAACACCTCCTCCTTTCATTTTTTTTCTTTTCAGAGGGCTGTCTGAATGTGTGATAAGCATTGTAACCTTGCACTGTTGGGATGCTTTCCACAGCCTTGAACCGCATATCTGTAACTGCACAGATGTCAGCATTCTCCAGGGTGAGGAGAACTTCCAGGAAGTGCAGTTACTTGTTAAGACTTCTAGCACTGAGCAGCAGTACTTTCAGCTTAGCATTAGAAGAATCCACTGTGTTGGAAGGTCTGTTGGTTTGGCACTGTGTAAAAATGCACTATGGGGGAGGCTAATGCCATAGCCAGTATTCAAAAGCCTAGTGGTGACAGGTGCAGCCTTCTCTGGCAAAGTAGCGTGGTCTGTCGATCATGTGTTCTGAGACTGACAAACACTGGATCCCCTTGGAATGACACTAGCAGCTAAACCAATTATTGAAGTTAATCATTTTCTGTTTGTATTGTGTTATCATTCTTAGTGTGGGTAGAATGCTGGTCAATGCAAGGCTCATACCAGCCTATGACATGCATTTAGAGAGGTTCATCATGTCTTTCTTCATGTAGTCCAGGAGGTTCATCCTAAGTCATTCACATCCACATGGACTTTGATTGAGTCATACTGGTACTTGTGTCTGAGTGACCTGAGTACCTGTGTGATCTATCAAATCCTGTCCCCTGACAGGAAACTAACTGTAACTCTCTCTTTACCCAACCTAGTGAGGGGCCGTCCATGTCTCTTATGATGGAGTCTCCTATGACCACTATGTTTGAATGTGTGGAGTTTTGCCTTACATGCTTGCTTGTGGTGACAATGTAATATGTATTTTTATGTGTAGTGGTTGGTGTTGACTTGGTTTTGTTTGCATGTGGTTAATGAGGGCAGCATACAGGAGGTCTCTGAGGTTTTGGTAAGTTACTTGTGAGTACCTTTGGATATTTGTCCTTATTTACAGAAGAATATTATGTATGTGTGCTGACAACTTGTTTGTCATTTGATTTGTTACATTACCAATAAGGGCTACTTGGAATCTCTCCTGTTTCAAAACTTCTCTACAGAGACACCTCTCCACTCTTTGGCACTGCACTTGTGCCAAGTCTGCACCTCTCAAAACCTGGTTCCCCAATTACTACTACTATTGCTTATTAGCAAATACCTGGCTACCTCACTGCTAGGCACATATGGATGTAAAATGGCTTATTCCCTGTCAAGCTGAATCTCTTCTTCCTATTCAAAGAATATCAATTATGCTTACTGTGTTGTAACTTTACTAGGCATTGATATTGAAGTTTATGTTATGGACATGTGTACCTATGCTGTATTTACTTGTGACATTTTTTTTAAGGTGTAACTATATGTGACGCTGCTATTAGATGTCTATGTTATTGACATAGTTACCTATGCTGTATTCAAATGTGATACTTTATTGTATGTTCTTGTTACTGTGAAGCCTTTTCCCAAGACCTCCACTGAAAATGGGGTCATTTCGGCCCAGTGGACCATCTCAGTAAGCAAATACAAATAAGTAATAAATAAATGTGCCATTAACTAAAACATAAACAACTAGCTAAGATGATAAGTACTTTGTATACTGTGATAAAGAAATATGTATCCTGTCTAACTCTATGTCATTATACTGCCTACCGTCCTTGCTAATATGTTATTAATGTTACATTTGTAGTAATCTCAGAAATAGTAATGGCAGTCTTGTACTTGTATGTAAATAGCCTATGTTTTTGTTAAGTTCTTTCAGCTCATTTACTGTACCTAATTATCAATGTAACTCTGTTGGAGCTTTTCCCTGAAAAGGACATGTATCCAGTCGGACCATCCTGGTTAACAAATGTAAAATAAATAAAAATAAATAAAAATAAATAATATGAGAGTTATGTCTCAATTTTCATAGTGTAACCACATCTCTCGCATACTGTGTTTTTTGTTTCAGGATTAAGTGGTTATCAGTATACATGAGACAATTGCTACATTGCCTTGGGATGCCCTTGTCCACCAGGCTGGCCACAGAGATAGCAGGAAAGTGCTTATCCATGGTTTCAGGATTTTACTATGGGTTTTACTAGGGAGAAGAGTAAGGGGGATTTAACTAGACTGGAATGATAGCACATAGAAAAAGAATAAGTGCTATATTCAGTCTGAACTGCAGCTATCCAATAAGATAATTCTGCTTTGCATGCAATTCAGATACTCCTAGAGCAGGGAGACAGGAAAAGATTGCAGAGATAGATATTCTAAGGAAAAATTTAACCTGAAAGCATTTGCAACTATACAGGGCATTGCTAACTACTGCTGCTTGAGAGCAGCTTTGCACAAACACCGGGCTTATATAAAATAGGAAAAAAACAGTTACAACAGCAGTGCCTACAGGCCAATCAGAAAAGCACACAGTAAGCTTTCAGCCAGCAGTCTCCAACTCAAATATATTTGCTACAGCACACTTCTACAACAAGAGTGCAGGCAGAAACCCCTCTTAATGTAAACATGATGATATTAGAGCTCAAATGCAGGGAAACCACACAATGTTGATGCTAGTGTTCTGTAAAACTAGCAGACATAATGCAATTAAGTACTGCAGCTCCAGTGGAAACAGTTCAGCTTTGAAACTCTACTAAAGTGTGAGAAATTTATCAATTAATGTAGGATTTTTTATGAAATATTGTAAAAGTAATCTGCAGACTTTTTTTTTATCCTGTCTCTAATCCCACTGCTCTTTGTCTATGGCAATAGGCATAACAGCCATCCCTACATTATCTACTTACTGTAAAACTTGCTCTATAGAGCCTTCATTTTCAGTCATTTCTTCTTTACTGATCTACATTCCCACTATATGTGAACATTATCTACTTTCTTTTCCCCAAATCTCCACCATTCTTAGTTTTCCTGCTGGCCTTTTCCTCCATATCTCTTTAGCATCCTGTGCTATATATGTAATAGCCTCATGTGCTGGTCTCTCACTGGCCCTTTAAATTCCATATCATTTCCATGCCTTTAACCCAATTCTCTTTCTCCCATACCTGGTTTTCTTTTATCACTAATGGCAGCACTTTCACTCTTACCATCCCTACTCTCCCGCTCTGTTACCTGTCTATCAGATAAATTATTAACACCGTCTAACTCTTCCCGATTCTTCTTTTTTATCTCTTCTACCATTGAATGCACCTTAACCCCAAATACTTCTCTCCTCCATTTGACAATGGAAAATCATCAGATTTGGTCCCTATTTCATTTCTCCTCTCCCTATCAGCAATGATTTCTAAGGATAATATATCAGACCCACCTGCCTTCCAAACTTCTGAAAAGTCATTAACACCTAAGGAAATATCTCTCCATCTTCCAAAAGGAGCATGCATTTATTACAAATAAGTTTATACAGCTCATTTTTCCCCATTTGTCCCCATATGTCTATCACCCTATTCAGTACCATAGCTAAGAAGGTGACTGCCGCAAGTCTAAGCTGTTAGAGGCATGATCAGCACCTCAGAAGAGCTGCTAAGTGAGTGCAGATTCAGTTCTGTCATTCATTTAAACAGCTGAGGCTGATATTCTGGATGCTTAAATAAGTATTTTCCACTGTTTGCTATGTGAATAATTGTAACAAGTAGTTATCATAAGGGCCTTGTTACAGTTATAAGCCTAGGATGTCCTTTTTATGTTGTGGTCCTCAACTGCAGAAGTACTTATTTTGCATTCAACATTATGTTGAGGGTAGTACCAATCTGGAGGGTACACATGGTACGAGCTAACCTAGATATAGCTCTGAAACTATTTATTGTTTGAGCCATCTTATACCATACCCAAAATAAATATTCCTAGGGATAATAGACACCTCTGTCTGGTTCCTCTGACTAAACTTGGTTTTGTCTGATTAACTCTCATTTTGCTTAATTCAACATCAATCTCTAGTTATCAAAACATGACCTTCCCATTCACAAACCATACTTGTGATTCCAGTACTAGTCTAGCGATATATACCTTAGCCATTATCTTAGTATTGCTTTTTAGTAATCCTTTTGTACATCAGCACCAACTCGGCCTGCTACATTGATTTTGAAATCTCTGTCTTTTCTCCTATTTTATTAAAAAAGATTACCATATATTCTCCCAACTGCAGTGGTGGTGCTGCGGTAGCACTGTCGCCTCACAGTTAGACATTGCCCATTCGATTCTCAGTTAGAGCATCTTCTGTGTGGCGACATGCATGAACGGGCCTTCCTTCATTGAAGGTTGTGCGTTAGGCCCAGCAAGCCAGCACGTAAAACTCTACTGCCAATTATTAGCGGACCGGAGTTCCGCTGTGGCTACCCCTAACTGGGAAAAGCCAAAAGACACAAACAAAACCGTATATTCTCCCACCTGCACTACTACAAATTTATAGTAGTCAGTTGGGAATCAATCTGGACCTTCTTTTCCTTTTTTTCATATGTCTAATTGTTGCTATAAACTCAGCAGTACTAACTTTATTATGTATTCTCACTCTAGCCTATTCATCTAATCCTGACCCTTTCAATTTAATCCTGACCCTTTCCATTTCTCTGACTTTTCCCTCTCTCTCTGCTGCCCACCTTCATAACATTTCTCATAAAATGTCCTAAACTCCTCAGTTACTTCATTGATCTAAGTAGCTCTCCTGACTTTTTGTTTCAGTTCCAATTATACTGTATACACTATATATACTATCTTCCTCGGGTCCTTAAACTTCTATATTAGTAGCTTCATATCTATTCCCACCTTATTATTCCTCTCCACTCCCTCTGTTTCTACCTGTTCCTGCTGTTCTTCTGATTCCTCATGATTCTATCCATTTTATTCATTTATCCACTGTTCAGTCTTCATCTTCTTCAATCTCTTTCATCTGTTTCTGCATAATTCTGTATCTTCCACTCCTATCCAGATCTGCTTCCATCTATTTTGTCATCATCAAGGCCCTATTACCTTTCCCTCCATGTAGCCTTTATTCCATCCTACTGTTCTGAGTTATTCTTTTAGACTACCTCACTAGCTATGTTGTGTAACCTCTCTATCTGATCCTGGCCACTCCACTTACTTGGATTCCATGTGTAGCTCTCTAATCCCTCCAGACATCCACTTCATAGTATTGCATCTCTTTTAAAGAGTAATCTTTTATTTATTTTATTTTATTTTACATTTGTTTACTGGGGGGGGTGCACTGATATCCCACTTTCATTGATCTCTAAACCCTCCATCTCACACGTGGTTTCACTATCTACCAGTATCCCTTCTAACTCACTCTTGTGTATATCTTTACACCTATTTCTTCATAGGTTTCCTTAAACTTTTCTGATACTTGACATTAAATACTTCCACCCCATACAGCCTATCCCATCATAGATCTAATGCTGCATTAACATTTCCTGCCCACATGACTCCGTCTGTTCTCCTTCTTGCTTTTTTATTGTTCCTACACCTGCTATTATTTACTGTACTGCACCACCATTTGTGCCATAATATGACATTGCCTCTACTTCCCTAACCTCCAAACTACCTTGGCACGCCACCCTTCTTCCACATGTCCCTGTCATATTATCTTCTCACCAACAACCCCTTCCATCTTCCAACATGATACTGAGCTTTTTCTTTCCCCTCCTACCCTAAAACATTGTCAGCCTAGCCCCGCTGTGTCCTTTCTTCTACATTTTCTGTATCACTCTTATTTTGATAGCTTCAGCTTCTGTTGTCAGGAGATTACATTCAATGCTTATTTTTATTCCTGTTTAAAACATGTTTGCTCATTATTGAGATATTTACCCCCACCCCACATTCCCAGTATTGTAATGAGGGTATGGAAAGGGGTTACTGTCCCAGGCACAAGCCATGAGGGTGAAGTTACCAGCATTGACTATGATTTGCAAGTTGGGAGCCATAAATGTACCACTGTGATACATTTAAGCAACCATGTTTAGAATTCAAGCTGCTTCAATTAACTACTTAAGTAGTTTAGTCTATAGTAAGTAGTCAGTAGTGTTTTCCCTACTGGCTCATGTATCATGCTGGCTAAGGCATCTTCAGCACTTACATACATTAAGACACACATGGACACACACATAGACACAGGCAACAGACACACAGATAGACAAACAGAAAGACAGGCACACACACATGCATTCACCCAAAGCAAACAAAGCCCCCACAGTCAAGCATACCCATGAACATACTCTGCTATTCAACCACTTGCACACTCAAACACACAAGCACAAATTCTTACTCTTGATTTCAAACCATAACCTCACTAGTGTGACCACCCTGACATGCCAGCAAGTGCGCGCGTGCACGTGCACACACACACACACACACACACACACACACACACACACACACACACACACACACACACACACACACACACCATGAACCCACACTAACACACCCCTCATCCCATGTCCTCACTGAACTTGCCTGCACTTTTTAACAGCCTTCAGGTTTTCCCTTCAACACTGACTTTTTATGCTGCTGAGTGATTTTCTGAATTGCAGGGTGACATAAATAAGGAGTGCATAGTATTTCTGGGGAAGTACCCATGATCAAATTACTACTAGTAATTACCATTAGTTTCAACCGAAAAAAAAAAAACTGCCCTTGTAAATATTCTTCAGCCCCATACCACAAATCGAAGTCTTCGCTCAACAAATAAATCTCTGCTACACATGTCCAAATCTACTAATATGGCAAGGGACTCACTATTTTCTCATTATGCAGCAACAAGGTAGAATTCACTACCTCACATTATCAGAACCGACACAAATACCAACCAATTCAACAAGATTCTTAAAAATGATCTTAATCACACCTGGCTTTGTTCGTGTACTACTCCAGGTTAACTCTTTAATAGCTTCTGGTCATAGTTTAGGTAATCTGTATCCTCATCTTTTCCTTTCCAGTATCCCCCATACTAACCCTTCCTCAGCTTACTTTGAGAAACTACAATGTCTACAGTACAATAAGGAATTATATCAGATGACTGTATAATACAAATATCAGCTATATTAGCATAGAATGTAATTTCTGATGTGCTGTAAGCCTTGTATATTTTTTGTATAATTTCTTGTATAAGTTTTGTATAATTTCTATATATGGAGCTTTTCTTCCTGGCCCTCCGCTGAAAATTGGTCTTATCCCAGTCAGATTTTCCCAGTAAACAAATGTAAAATAAATAAATAAATAAAATAATTACTCTTTTCCATACATTGTTGTATTAGCATGTGGCTCAACCAGCAGGACTGCTCTCTGCTCTGAGGCTTCTGTTAGTGGGAAGTCCCAATAGTAGATCAGTCCATAAACGAGAAAGGCTCATGATGAGGAGAAAGCTGACCATGTTAAGGCCTCTCCCTAGCAGAAAGCTTTTCTGAATCTCATTCTTTGCTGGGTTAAGAGCTACTTATAGCAGAAAAAAATACTTAATCTCTAAATGAGATGTAATCATATGAGAAAGTAAATTATAAGATGCTAGCTGGCTAGCAGCCTATAAATGCCTTTCCAGGTATTTTTTTTCATCGGGTGACAGTTTTGCTTAAAGGAAAGATGTTTTCTAAGTTTTGTCAAGTGTATAGCACAGAAAGCCAGAATACAAAACAAGGTTCATAGGTAAGTACAATGCAAAGAAAATGGACTGAGTACTGAGTTCACTCTGACAACGACATAAAATACCAAAATTGTAGAATGAAGAAGTTGCAGAGTTCCACGACAGATTTACCTTTTATTAAACAAAAAGAAGTAAGTGCTTTTGCGATCTACCCAGATCGCTTCTTCAGACTGTATTACAATCTCAAACTATCTAACCAAGCATTTTAAAGCTTTACCTGTTAACACATTGCAGTTAATTAGTCACAATTACCTACTTAAATCTGTAAGTAATTTACATAAAGATTCCTTTCAGTAAGAACTTTTTAAAAAAAACAACACTTATTAGCCATTGGCATTTCATTGTAACAGGTTCTATCTTAAAAAGCAACACAGATTATATAATATTATACATAAGAAAATAAAAAATATATACAAATATATATGTATAAAAATATATAAAGATAAATACATACTTATAAAATTAATAAAGCATGCCTATAAAGTGCATGTATATTCATATTGTTATAATAAAACCTCCTAGCAAAGTCTTGACCATTTTGACAGACAAAAATTAAATTATTTAATATACGCTTGAACTCAATTGGGAGGAATATAGACCTAGGGCAAGGGCAACATACTGCATAATAAAGCATGGATATATTTAAATAATTTTATGCAAGGGCATCAGCATCTGTTTAATGTTTCAGATGTCGAGCCTTTACGAAAAGTTTAAGTGATACTGCATCATTTATATCATCGGGTGACAGTTTTGCTTAAAGGAAAGATGTTTTCTAAGTTTTGTCAAGTGTATAGCACAGAAAGCCGGAATACAAAACAAGGTTCATAGGTAAGTACTAGGCTATCTGCCCTTATGGGCCATTTTAAGCCAAGCCAATTTCCCTTGCTGAGAATTAAACCTTGTACCCTTCGTTTGTGGACAAGCTGACAGATGAAATCAGACAGGAGTTCCCATGGACTATGATGTTTGCGGATGACATTGTGATCTGTAGTGAGAGTAGGGAACAGGTTGAGGAGACCCTGGAGAGGTAGAGATATGTTCTAGAGAGGAGAGGAATGAAGGTCAGCAGGACTAATTAAGACAGAATATATGTGTATGAATGAGAGGGAGGACAGAGGAATGGTTAAGATGCAGGAAGTAGAGCTGGCAAAGGTGGATGAGTTTAAATACTTGGGATCAACAGTTCAGAGTGTGGAAGAGAGGTGAAGAAGAGAGTACAAGCAGGGTGGAGTGGGTGGAAAGAGTGTCAGAAGTGATTTGTGACAGATGGGTACCAGTAAGAGTGAAAGGGAAGGTCTACAAGAGGGTCATGAGACCAGCTATGTTAAATGGGTTGGAGACGCTGGCACTGACAAAAAGGCAGGAGTCAGAGCTGGAAGTGGCAGAGTTAAAGATGTTAAGATTTCCATTGGGTGTGACAAAGATGGACAGGATTAGGAATCAGTATATTAGAGGGTCAGCTCAGGTTGGATGGTTTGGAGACAAAGCCAGAGAGGTATGATTACTTTGGTTTGGACATGTGCTGAGGAGGGAAACTGGGTATACTAGGAAAAGGATGCTAAGGATGGAGCTGCCAGGTAAAGGAAAAGAGGAAGGCCTAAGATAAGGTTTATGGATGTTGTGAGAGAGGACATGCAGGTGGTTGGTGTGACAGAGCAAGATGCAGAGGACAGGAAGAAATGGAAACAGATGATCTGCTCTGGCTAACCCTAACAGGAACAGCTGAAAGAAGAAGATGACCTTTCATTTGTTAGATAAACACCTTAAACATGTTGGCAACCTTCAATCAAAAGGCTGTCCTGCAACAGTATTATTATTATTATTATTATTGTTATTATTAGTAGTAGTAGTAGTAGTATTACTACTATTACTATTATTATTCTTGTTGTTGTTATTTATTATTATTTTGCATCTTTATAAATGGCTTTGTTATTCAGAGAATGATGGAAGAAATGTGAGGAGTGAATTATTAAGGAACATAGTTATATTACCTTATATAAATACATGCTTTTAGATGATATACTTCGGGTAACTTAAAGCAGAAATGTGATGGATAAAAATTAAGAAGTCATATATAGAATTATTTAGGCTTCTAACATTTTTACCCATTAAAAAAATAAAATTTGCCAAGGCATTTGACACAGTACCCCACTCGGGCATTGTTGACAAACTCAGGAGGTTAGGTACAAACCCATATGTCACCCAGTGGATAGCCAACTGGATCACAGACAGGACCCAGGAAGTTAGAATTTGGGTGTCCACCTCTACAAAGAAGCCAGTCACAAGTGGAGTCCCTCAGGGATCAGTCCTTGGACCGCTCCTTTTTGGCATTTATTTCTCAGAAGTCAAGGCCAATGTCAGTGGTTTCTGGCTGACTACATTTGCAGATGATTGCAAATTAGGAGCTGTCTTTGAATCTCATACTGGCACAAATGTTTTCCAGGAGGTGCTGATACAGACAAACAACTGGTGTCAGAGCCATGGACTAAAACTAAATGCCAAGAAATGCATAATAGTATCCTTTGGGAATTCATCAATCCCTGGTAATTATTTATATTGACAACACACCCCTTAAAGTAGACCCAGTAGTCAGAGACCTAGAGGCACATAGATAGTAATCTAACCTTTGATCATCGTGTGTCTACAATGGCGAGGAAATCATTCTATGTTGTACAACTTATAAACAAAGGTATGGCATCTAAGTCTTAGGAAGTCATTATTTCACTGTATTCGTCATTCATCAGACCTATCATTGAGTATAATGCCCTCTTTGGTATGTACCTAACCAGGCATATCCAACAACTGGAATGTCCACAGAGGTTCCTCACTAAAAGAATACACGACATAAGTAATATGTCCAATGCAATCCGCCTCAGGGCCCTATCCCTGTATTCTGTCTCCTACAGTCTTTTGACTGGAGATCTATGCCTGGCATACAGGACATTGTCAAACCTCACTCTGGTGGACTTCCTGTATATCCACAAAACAAACAGCACCAAAATTACCTATTCTAAAGACTTAAAACCTTGCCTTGTGATATAAATAGGACCTGCTGGAGAGACAGGTATGTATCCCAGAGACTATCCCGTTTATGGAACAGCCTCCCTATCCATGTGAAGCAGAGTTCTTACCTAGCCCAATTCAAGTGCAGCTTGGACAATTGGATGGGAAACTGGAAATTCATCCCTGGTTTGGCTCCTATGTCTCTAATGCAAACAGACAACCTGTAAATGGTTCATCTCCCGGGCCCATGTTTACACTTATCGAGGGTATCAGAACTTGTCAGAGATTTGAGATGCATGGCTAGGCTGAAAAAGGTCCTTGTGGTCATTAACCTAGTAAACACATATGAACCTATGAACCTATAAAATAAAATAATTAACAATAATAATAATAATAATAATAATAATATAAGCCCCCAATAACCATTGCTTTACTAATTTATTCAAGTTGCAGGTAGGAAAAATGTCAGTGTGGCCGCATCATGACCAGGCCTACTCTATTTACCTTCTTAACACAATAAGCAGCATTGCTAATTAGATATGCATGCATGAAGTGTAACTAGTTTGCATGATAAGGAGCATCCCTTTGCAGACAGCGCACAGGGTCATGGCTACATTGTGGTGAGATGCCTCATGGTCACATGTTAATACAAGAAGTAAGTAATGAGATTACACAAGAAACCCCAGTAGTCAATGCAAGTGTGCACTTTCAGTCGGTTAATGCAGATGTATTATTTATTTATTTATTTTTATTTTACATTTATTGACCAGGAATAGTCTAACTGAGCTGAAATAGCCCTTTTTCAGTGAAGGCCTGGGGAGAAAAGCTCCAATACATTATACAGTACAACAGAAAATTACAGAAGCAAGTATTCGTAAAAAGGATGACAGATTCATTATTTGACAAGTATTAACATTATAACAAGCAACAAATATTTACAAGTCATCATTAAAATCAGGCAATATGAGAAAAGACATAGTAATACAGTCAAGGCATTAATTCAATATAAACATTAGTTACTTTCAGGTGATGGTTTAGAGGAGATATTTAGGAAGAGAAAAGTTAAGCTGAAGCATAGAAAATCATGGTTTGAAAGAGACAGGTTGAAGCACAGACAATCATGGTTTGAAAGAGATAGGTTGGCAATGCCAGGAGGGGAGAAGTAATAAACAGTAAGAATGTAGAAGATAAAAGTTAAGGTTAGTGGTCAATTAGTGAGCAGTTAAGGGATGATGGACAGTTTATGGTGGGTGAGTACAGAGGCAGGACCAGAGAGTTTTTAAGTATTCTTTAGCATCTCCTTTGAATTATTGTTTGGGTTGATTTAGTAATTAAATTTGAAGTGGAAGTTTGTTCCAAGCGATGGTAGGATGGTAGCTATATAGACTCTATCCATTATTAGTCTTAGGTTTATAGATAAGTAGTATGTTTTGGTCTGAGTTGCAGATTTATCTAGTTGGAGAATAGTGGGATATAAAGAAGGATATGTTAGGGCAATAGGAAGGTTTGTATAGTATAGAGTGCATAATCTGAAGCTGATAGAGAAGCAGGTTAGGCAGTTCCAGCCAGTTTAAGTGAGACATAGTGATGGGTTTTATATATATATGTTGGGCAGAGAATCTGGCTACCTTGTTATAGGTTGAGTTAAGATTTGCTAGGAGTATGGTATTAAGGTTAGTGAGTATTTGAGAGCCATATAGTAGAATGGGTAGGAGGTAGGTATGAGAGGGGGTTACTTTAGCTTTGGGAGTGAGAAAAGGTCTGTTTTTGTATAGAAGGCCTAGTTTTGGGTGGGTCTTTCTGATACAGTTGTTGATGTGCAAGTCAAATTTAAGTTGCTAGTCTATAGTGACACCTAAGAGTTTGGTGCTAGATTCAGCTACTATTGGAGTTTTATTGAGAGACAGTATAGTGAAAGAAGATTTGAGATGGATAGAGTTTTGGGAAGAAAGAGTAAAAGTTTTTTTTTTTTTTTTAGGATTCAGGATTAGTTAGTTGTTGGTGAGCCACGTTTTCACTGATGTAAAGGCAGCCTGAGTAGTAGAGATGAGACTAGAGGGAAAGTCAGAGATAGTGATCACAGTAGAATAATCTACATATTGTACAAGAGATGACTGAGAGCAAGAAGTATAAAGCAGATTGGTGAAAGCATTAAATAGTAGTGGACCCAAAATAGATCCTTGTTGGACACTCATTTTTACAGGGAGGGAGGGGAAGAGTGCAGAGAGCCATTTCCCTGATTGTAGTTGATCAGAGACATAGCTAGAAAACCAAGTGACAGTAGCAATTGAGAAGTTTAGATTTGTCAATTTGGCCAGAAGTAGAGAGTGTGAGACAGTATCAAAGGCTTTAGACAGATCTAGAAATAAACACGAGACAAGTTTGTTGTTATCATGAGCCTGGGAAATAGTATTTATAAAAGAGATGAGGGCAGCGGTTGTACTGTTTTGGGTGGAAACCATGCTGAGTGAAAATAAGTAGGTTTTACTGTACTAGTATTGCAGAGTTTGCTTGTGTATACATTTTTCAAGTAGTTTAGAGACAGAATGGCTATAGATGTAAAATTAAAGATTCCTTGGAAGTTACTCCTTTGTGGATAGGTAAAGTATAAAATTAATTCCAGATAGATGGAACTTTTGACTTAGAGATAGAGCAGTTGATCAAGATGGATACAGGAAAAGCAAGAGTATTGGCTGCTAGCTGCAGGAAGTAGGAAGGAATATTATCAGCAGAAGTACAGCAGGGTTTTAATTTGGAGAATAATTGTTTGATATACGTAGTAGATACAGGCTGAAAAGAAAATGGTTTAGAGGATTTGGATTTAAGAGGTGGGACAGAGGGATTAGAATCATTAGCTGGGGGAGGGTTTGTGTTAACCATCTTTGACACAGAATGAATAAAGAAGGTGTTAAAGATAGTGTCAGTTTCTTCGGATGTCCTATTTGGGTAGGGATTATAGGGCAAGGGGTTTCCAGGATGCAGTATTTGGCTGACTGAGTTCCAAATTTTTTGGGATTAGATTTTAGTGCTATAGGAGGGTTATGGTAGAATTCCTTTTTATCTTTAGCAATGTGTTTTTTTTTGTCAGGTTTCTGAGTTCTTTGTACTTTTGCAAGTCAGAAGAGAGTTTATTTCTCATCCAGGTTTTCCACAGCCTGTCCCTATTTCTCATTAGGGTGCGGGTTGCCTTAGAGAGCCATCGGGATACTTTAGATGTTATTCTGACAGTACAGATAGGTGTAAGAGAGTTTAGTATATTGAGAAAGATAGTTAAATGAATGGAGAGCTTCATGCAGAGTAAGCTTATTAAGGTGACCCTAGTTAATTCTAGAGAGAAGGGTCTTAAAGGTATCGGGATAGAAGCTGGATAGTTTATGACAAGCTATGTGTCTATCTGATCCTGTAAAATGGGGAGTGAATCTAGTGACTTTTATTGGAGAGTGACCACTAAGGGAATTGGGTAGGGTTTCCGGGTTATAATATGTGGAAGGGTCAGATACAAGTATCCAATCAACTAAATTACTAGTGATTTGTGAGTTATTGTAGTGGGTAGGTTCAGATATTAATTGTGCAAATCCATGTAGGTTAATGCAAGAGGAAGAGTTAGGGTCATTTAGAGCTAGCCAATTTATATTTACATAACTTAGAAGAAATGTTTCATTAGAATAGTGTTCAGTGAGATAAGAGAGAAAGTTTTCAAGCACGGGAATATTATCTCCTGGAGGAATATAGATGGCTACTACAGTGATGGTAGAGAAGTTATTAAGTTTAAAGTTAGCTGCCAGGATTTCTGCCGGAGGGAAAGATGGGATTGGTTCCTAAAGACAAGTGAGGGTTAGACGGTTAGAGTACATCATGACAACTCCCACCCCGTTTTTTCTTCTGGCGATCAAGGAAAAGTATATTATACCCTGGGGGAAGAATGTCTCTATCTGGGATATGTGGTTTCAGCCACGTTTCTGTTTGGGTGATTACATCAGGGGTATGGTTAGCAACCCAAGCATGGAATTCACTAGGTTTATTAGAATACATACATAAAGATATGAACAATGGAAATGAAGCAACACTCATGAAGAGGGTGAACATTAAAGGGATTTGCAACGCAAAACATTACATGGAAAGGTAAACCATAGATGTCTGTGACAATAAAGCCATTTTAAGAAAGTTCATTACAAACTGGAGATGTTGGGATACAAATGTAATACAGTAATGTGATATAACACCACACAACATAGCTAATAACAATGAGAAGTGTTAGTTCTGCACTCATACTATACCATGGAAGTAATTAAAAATGAAAATGATGTTTATCTGAGGACTAGTGCAACAAGTCAGTCCACATGCCAGTATATGCACATGTTGAGACATTCTAGATGTCAGAGTGCAATGGTCATAAAACCACATGCTTAGGAAATGTATCCCGTGTGCAGGAAGATTGCAAACAAAAATTACAAGTAATAAGTCCTCCATGGAGCTAGACTCACAACCCCCATACTGCTATGTGTTATGGAACAACCATAGCATGGGCAGCCTGTGATGCAGTTATGTTGCAAGTGCCCAACAAGACATCACACATCTGTGCATGACTACATGGATGAATCATATAAGTCAGTATAGTCTTTAAGGCCTCATATCTCTTAAATGCACAAAAGTAATCATATGGGATAATGTCAACTTTCCCTACATGATGTACTCATAACAGCATTGGTGACATTCAGGGGAAGGTGACACATGACAGCACTAAAAGAGAACCCCCCAGGAATAAAAGTGAGCCAATGCCTATGTCACTAGTATGATGTAGAACACTGTATCAGAAGTACATAGATAGCAAAGATAATTGTAAAAACACATATCAATGGACTAGATTAGTTGATATCAGGATAAAAAAAAGATATATACATGGTATTCAACTACTGACTTTCTTCCAATGTACTGTCATATGAAGGGTGCATTAAAAAGACATGATAAGGGAGTACTCATGAGAGAAATAAATGGAAAAGACATTTAATGGGAAATGCACATATTTGTGGTTGAACCTCTGACTTTGTTCAGCTATGTATTCCTTAGAATGATGTATTAACAAGGCCCACTATGAGAACACTCATGAAAGAAGTGAATGGAAAATACATTTATGGTGAACAAGAAAAAATCTGCTATCAGGCAAACAAAATGTACATACCTGGGGTTAAACCTCTGACTTTGTTCAGGTACATATTATTAGAATGGTGTAATAGCACAGCACACAATGGAGTACCCATGAAAGAGGTAAATAGAAAATACATGTATAGGGAACAAAAAGGCTACAAGAATAACCACAATGCACATATTGATACTGATAATTCTTGGCCATAAGTAAGTTATTCCACAGAAGAAGGTGTATGAGAGAGATACAAATATCATGGACATATTACTTTACTGCTGAAGACTATAAAATGAACAGGAAAACATGACATAACCAGTAACAGTGGTAGATATTGAAAAACATCATTCACTGTACCAAACATTGCATGATTAAACTGAGGCATGGACACTGTCAGATTCTTGTATCATTTTACTGCATTTAGCACTTATATGGCACAATAGGCATTGTGCACATTGGCACACTTATATGGCGTATTAGTTCTGGTTTAGGCACTTGGGCTTCAGGCCAGTTATTTTACATTAAGAAGGTTTGTGGTCTGCACTCTTGTGGGAGAAGAGGCTGGACTCTGCCCTTCTGAGCTGGGAATTTCTGGTTAAAGGTTTATAGTGCCTGAATATTTGAACTGTATCTTACGGAAATTGGTACACCTTGTTTGCTGTAGCATAGACTAGATCCAGGCCTGCTGAATATAGCTTTGTTTATATGCTTGTTGTTTGTTTGCTTGTTATTTCCCTGGAATGCTAATTCCACCGCTTCTCAGTGCTTCTGTGGCTCACTAGTGATATCTGCATTGCTTACTGCACTTATTTCCTTGTTTCACTTGAAAGAAAGTTACTGTTTGTCGTTTTTGCATTTAAGTTACCTGTAACACATTGCACTTAAGTTACCTGGCACTTGCTCACTAAAGCAATTATATAAGTCAGCACTAAAAATTAAAAGCACTACACCCTCACTCCCCACTGGCCCTGGTTTTCAATTATTAAGGAATTCCCAATATTATTCTAGCATGTCCAAAGGTCAGTTGTCAATCTCCTCCGGTCCAGCTGGTGAATCTGGGAATCTTGAGGCAATGTTACAACTGCCTCATGTACACAGACAACCCTCTCCTCCTCCCAACAAATTCCAACATATGTGAGAGATGCAACCATATAGCCAAATTGGAGGCTAAGCTCTCTCAACTCAGTACTGGCATAACCAGTCAGGAGGAGAAGGAAACCATACTCACTACAATTCCAGTCTCACACAGACCTACCACGACAGCAAACCAAACACATAATCACACAAAAACATACTCGGAGGCTCTAAATAAAGATCTGCCGAAGCAGCAGAGACCTCCAAAGCAGACACCCAAGCAGCCGCTACCCCAAAACAAAACACATGCAACACATCTCTCACAAAGCCAGTGTGCCAAACAGTCACAGCCCTTAAGACTAAACAACACACCTGATACACTTGTAATAGGTGACTCTATCGTCAGTCACACTGACGTCCCGCTCACCAGGCTGAACAAGGAGAGGGTCACGGTGAGCAGCCTGTCGGGTGCTAGGATCCGCCACATAACACAAGCACTCAGGTCACTCCAAGGCAAGTACAAATATGACTCAGTCATTGTCCATGCTGGTGTGAATGACCTGAGACGTACCTCCCTGGACTACATGAAAAGAGACATAAAGGAGCTCTCTGAGCATGTAGCCCAGGCCGGTATGACCCTGACCTTGAGTAGCATCTTACCTCACCAAGAATGATGCCACAATATGAAGACAAGATGATCAATTTCAACAATTGGCTTAAGTACTGGTGTCATTCAAAGGGGATCCAATGCCTGTCAGCTTGGGATGATATGCTCGACAAGCCACGATGCTTCGCTAGGGACGGCTTGCACCTGTCACCCTGGGCTTTGGATATTGGCAAAGACTCTTGCTACTTCCTTTTAGGCAAGGCTCAAAAGACAAACCCACCTCCATAGGAATCACAAGGGATAAGAAACTAAGAGTAATGCTGCTCAACGCCAGAAGTCTAAACCTCAAGATGCATGCACTCGAAACTCTCCTTAGCATGGAGAACATCGATATCTGTGCAGTAACAGAAACCTGGTTCAGGGCTCGAGAGCACCCCAGCACTACCAGGTTATACCTCATACCATGCTTTTCGCCCCAAAACTTGGACCGAACCACAAAATGAGGGGAGTATCGATATTCATCAAAGATACCCACACCTCCAGGTTGGTGGCAAAGCACGAAGCATCAGAGACTATCCATGTGCAACTAAAAGTGGGTAAAACTGCCTTCCAGTTTATAGCCTACTACAGACCACTCAAACCCAGGAACCCCACTCGGCCTTCCTGAGAACACTGGAAAATATGAAGGTCTCTCCAAACACCATTATATTGGGCGACTTCAACTACCCAAACATAGACTGGGAGCATTACTCTAGCTCCAACACCCTAGCCCAAAGGTTCCTAGAATTTATAAACTCAAATGCTATGGAACAACTTGTTACCACTTCCACAAGAGGGGAAAACATACTGGACCTGATCATCACCAACATGGGGACTCTATGCTCCAGACCAGAAGTGTATCCCTCACTGGTAAGATCAGACCATAAACTAATCTCACTGGATATTCACATCCCGACCCCACCCCCTGCCCAGAAAACCACAATGAAAAACTTCTCTAAAGCAAATTTTACACTCCTCAAAACTGAGGTGGAATCCTTCAAAGCCCCCGGGCCTGTGGAAAATACGGCCCAGACCGCAGAATCCTTTATAAATGCATTCTATGAACACCTTCAGGAATGCATGGATCATGCAATCCCAAATAAAACCAAGACCCAATCCTCCAAAGGCAGACGTCCTGTCTGGTGGACCCCAGCCATAAACAAACTATACAATAGAAGGAGGAAGCTACTAAATGATAAAGCAAAATCCCAAAAAGGGAAGGCATCACTGATCAGTATTAGCAAAAAACTACGGGCACACATAAAATTGTCTAAGGCCAGCTTCGAGAGAAAAATTGCACAGGACACTAAGGATAATCACAAGGCTTTCTTTAGTTATGTTAGGAACCTGGGTGGTAATTCCCAGATATGCTCAGAATTAGTCCAAAATGACAAAAAATACACCAAACCCACAGACATTGCCAACATCCTAGCTGACAGGTTCAGCGCAAACTCCCCCACCAAAAGGGCAAATATCTATCCCAGCAGAGTGCTGCCCCTGACATCTCAGATGCTCAGGTAAGAGCCGCCTCTCCAAAGCAAAAACACAGCATCAATGGGACCAGATGGTGTCCCGGGCTGCGTCCTACATGAACTCAAAGAAGAGCTAAACCCAAACATAAAACTACTGTTCAATCTTAGCCTTACTACAGGATATGTGCCCAAAGAGTGGCGTACAGCAACAGTGGTCCCTCTCCTTAAAGGTGGTGCCTCAACGGATCCTGGAAACTATCGCCCCATAAGCCTGACTAGCTTGGTCTGCAAAGCTATGGAAAGGATCATCATGGACCTCATAAATAAAGATATTGGGGACCTACAAACACTGGATCCTACCCAGTTCGGCTTTGTTAAGGGCAGATCCTGCCTCTTAAACCTGGTTGATTTCTTTGAAACAGTCACCAAGGCCATTGACGAGGGAAGGTGGTCCACACAGCCTACCTGGACCTCACAAAAGCCTTCGATACAATACCCCACTGGCATTATAGATAAGCTCACCAGCTTAAATATAAACCCCTATGTCACTAGATGGATTGCAAACTGGCTCAAGGACAGAACCCACATGGTTAGAATTGCTGGAGCCATGTCAGACTCCAAACCAGTTACAAGTGGTGTCCCACAAGGCTCAGTCCTGGGACCTCTCTTGTTCGGTATATATTTCTCGGAGGTACAGGCCAACATGGAAGGACTGTGGCTGACCAAGTTCGCAGATGACTGCAAACTGGGTGCCATAATCGACTCTCCAGCCGACACAAGCATCCTCCAAAAGGGCCTCATAGAAACAGACAACTGGTGCCAGTGCCATGGCCTCAAGCTAAATGCCAAAAGTGTATAGTCATCCCTTTGGCAAAACAAAGTGCCCACAAATTACCACATAGGTGGAAATCCATTAAGTACAGAAGAAGTAATTAGGGACCTGGGGACCCAAGTTGATAGCAATCTCTCATTTGACAACCACGTGGCCAAAGTGGTTAGAAAAACATTTTATATAGCCCACCTAATCATGAAGGGATTCACATCTAGATCAGGGAGGTCATCGTGCCTCTTTACTCATCCCTCATCAGGCCTATAATTGAGTACAATGCCCCTTTTGGGATGTACCTTACCAGACACCTGCAGCAACTGGAAAGACCCCAAAAGTACCTCACCAAGAGGATCAAAGGGCTCAAACAGATGCCATAAGCTGCCCGGTTAAAGAAACTCCAGCTCTACTCAGTGGCATACCGCCTGTTCAGAGGCGATCTGTGCCTGACGATAAAGCCATGTCCAACCCGAATTAATGGACATGCTGCACCTCAGAAAATCCAAATCCCATCGAGCAGAGACTTGAACCTCAGCACTGAAATAAATAGGACATGCTGGAGGGACAGATTCATAACCCAGAGGCTCCCTTCACTCTGGAATAAAATCCCTGTCCAGGTTAGGCAGAGTCCCTCATTGACTCTCTTCAAGAGGAATCTTGATGAGTGGATGGGAGATCGTAGGTTTACCCCGGGTATCACTTCTGTGTCACTGTTAGACAGAGGCACAGTATACTAACCTTGAAAAAGGGCATAGCAAAATTAATTTAAAATGGGTGGCGAAAGCCAAACACACTCTGGCTAGGCTTATAAATGCCCTAGGGCAGATAGCCTAGTATGAACCTATGAACCTATGAACATTATAAGCATATAATAATGACATTTGTAAGCATTCTACAAGGTACAACATCATGAATTTGAACACTAGCCTGCCTAACTCACTTTCTTTGACTTTTGCACTTGATTATGATGCCACATGAAATGTTATACAATTGTCAGAAAGCTCACATTAGAATGAATGTTATCATTAGTTTGTGTGACACAATACGGCCACAATCAAAAGGGAAGAAAACACTTATTGAATCCAAAACCCACACCTGTGAACTTTACACATCCATGTAGACTTTCTTATATCAAAACTGTTCAGTAAGTCATTATTGCATGCCATCAGTTTCTTAATTCGTTGATATAATGTACCCCTCATTGGATTCAAACCCCTCCTTCTCTAAAGTACATTCCTTTGACTTATGTATAGGTTCATAGATTCATAGACTAGTACTAGGTTAACTGCTCTTGTGGGTCAATTTTAGCTCTGCTAATTACCTATGCGAGAATCAAACCCTGCACTTTGTGCCTATAAGGTAGACACCTTCATCATCCCAGGGATCACTTCAATGGCTCTGCTGGACAGAGGCACAGGGAACTAATCTAAAGGGGTGGCGGAAGCCAACACATTCCGGCTAGGCTTATAAATGCCTTCGGGCAGATAGTCTAGTACCTACCTATGAACCTATTATGCCAATCTTCTATGACCTACTGATGCCACAGAAGTTCTAAGCAATTGTCAGAAAACACACATTTGAAGGTATATCAACAATAGTGAGTGTGAATGAATGTGGCCAAGGACAAAAGGGAGGACAACACCTATGGGATCAAAATCTCCCATGTGTGAAATTATCACATGCAGGTAGAAGTGGTTACATCACATCTTTTCACTAAGACATAATTGCATGCCATCAGTTGCTTTTTTACAGGTATGAAATATACAGCTCTCTGGATTCAAACCTCTACCTATCTAACTCATATTCTCCTCGGGTCCCCACTGAAAAAGGGCTACAAGCCCAGCTGGACTAACCCGGTTAACAAACAATAAATAAAATAAAATAATAAACAAATTGTCTTGTACACCACCTACTGACACTAGAGAAAAGGTTACTCACAGCCATCCACATACTTTACTGACAATTTAAACTTCACATCAGGAGTGCATTTAACTATAGAAACTGTTACACCAAAAATGGGAAATGTCCACTTATGCTTATACTGGCATTGCATTTTTTCTCAGCATTTTTTCTCACATCAAGGGTAAGCTCAGTCACGTGATGGTCAGCATGTCAATGTGGCTCATTCCATTTTCTTTAGTTTTTGCCATTGGATATAAACTGTAACATATCATTTTCTAACTGTAAACAGTGGTACTGCTTTGAAACCCATTATTCATGTGTGTAATATTCTACATGAGTTAACTAAGATTTTTGAGGAAGAGGGATACACACACACACACACACACACACACACACACACACACACACACACACACACACACACACACACACACACACACACACACACACACACTTGAAATATTGGCTGCAGACTTTGAAAATGAATTTTTCAAATGTTGCTGGTATTTAGATATGCAAACTCTTGGTAAAGCAGGGATCAGAGAATTTGCTGTTTATCCCTGGTGTACTGTCATACACAGACAGAGGCAAAGTTGAAAGTTGTGTATGGGACTTTTTTTTTTGGAACATGTGTCCTTTTTTCTTTTTCTGAGACATAAGGAAGTCAGAGAATGAAATCATGGATTTCAGAGGTAGGTAAGAGTGGAAAACATTCACAAAAAATATGGAGAACCCACCAGGTTGACCAATTGTATCTCAGGTAGGGGGGTCCCCATGGAAAGGGTAGGTGAGATTTTGGATAAAATATTGCAACCTTGTGTGATGCATCTTACCTACATGTTAGGGATACACAGCATTTCCTTAAGGAAATTAAGTGTATCAAGTGGCAGAAAGGGTATTTTTTGCAATAGTTGATATTGGTAGTCTGTATACTACTATTGAACATAGATATGGACTAGAGACAATTGAACATTATTGAGCGAATATTAATGGATTACAGAGTATTTTAAATATAGCTAGTTTTATTTTGAATAACAATTGTTCTTCTTTTGATGTTTTTTTAATAGGTTCATAGGTGTGTACTAGGCTAATGGCCCCGGAAACTTTACAAGCCTAGCCCATAAAAGTGCTATGGCATCATGCTTCCTGATGTTAGTTCCCAATGCCTCTATCAAGTAGAGCCATTGGAGTGATCCTCAGGGTGAACCTTCTAGTTCCCATCTATCCACTCTTCAAGATTTCTCTTGAAGAGGGCCAGTGAGGTGCTCTGGTTGACCTGCATGAGAAGTCTATTCCAGAGCATAGGCGGCCTCTGGGTTATGAACCTGTCCCTCCAGGATGGTCTGTTGATTGTGGTAATGAGGTTGAGGTCTCTGGAGCATGTGATGTGGAGGGATTGGGATTTCTTTAGATGTAGCATTTCTAACAGAGCTGTGTCAGACATGGCTTTGTAAGTCAAGCAGAGATCGCCTCTTAGTAGACAATATGAGACAGAGAATAGCTGGAGTTTTTTTAGTCTGTCCATGTAGGACATTTTTAAGGCCTAGGATTCTCTTTGTGAGGTACCGTTGTGGCCTCTCCAACTGTTGCAGGCGTCTAGTGAGGTACATGCCAAATTGGGCATTATACTCGATTATTGGCCTAATGAGGGACAAGTAGAGAGAGACGATGACCTATTTCCTTCTGGATGCAAAATCCTTGGTAATGAGATGTGCCACATAGAAGGACTTTTTGACCACAGAGGCAATGTGGTGGTCAAAGGAGAGGTTGCTGTCAACCTGTCTCCCCAGATCTCTTATAATGCCTTCAGTGTTCAGTGGTTTCCCATCAATGTGGTAATTAGTGGGAGCTGAGTTTTTCCCAAAGGGGATGACGACACATTTTTTGGCATTAAGGCCATGGTTTTGATACCAGTCATTGGCCTCAGTGAGGCCTTTCTGTAGGATGTCTACATCACTTGGGGAGGTAATAATGGTTCCCAGCTTTCAGTCATCTTCAAACTTGGTCAGCCAGAGTCCTCCTGTGTTGGTCAGGACTTCTGAGAAGTAGATGCCAAACAGAAGAGGAACCAGGACCAATCCCTGTTGGAATCCACTCGTGACTGGTAGGCAATCTGCCTTGGAGTCCTTTACTTTCACACTGTGGGTTCTATCTGTGAGCCAGTTTGCAACCCACCTAGTGATATATGGGTTGATGCCTAGTTTGGTGAGTTTATCAATAATTTCTGAGTGGGGAATGGTATCAAAAGCCTTGGCCAGATCGGGTAGGCTGTATGAAATGCCTTGCCCTCATCCACAGCTCTGGTGACTGACTCAAAGAAGTCAACCAGGTTGAGCAGGCATGATCTACCTTTCACAAAACCAAATTGCGTGGGCTCTAGAGATTGGATATTCCCTATATCCTTGTTAAATAGGTCCATGATGATGCACTGCATAGCCTTACATATCAGACTCATCAGGCTAATGGAGCAATAATTCCCAGGGTCTGTAGTCGCTCCCCCTTTATGGAGAGGGATGACTGTAGCAGTGTGCCATTCTGTAGGGACAAAGACTGAGGTGAGGCTGTGATCAAACAGGGTGCACAGATGTGGTGCCAGTTCACTTTGTAGTTCATGTAGAACACATCCAGGGATATTGTTGGGTCGAATGGAAGCTGTATTCTTTGCCTTGGACAATGCAGCTTTAAACTGTGTTGCAGTAATACTGGGTGCTTGGCATTCCTCTGGTATTGTGATTGGTCCTTTGGGAGGAGGGGTAAAGTTGGCACTGAATCTGTCAGCCAGTATGTTGGCAATATCTTTTGGCTCAGTATAGGAGGTACCATTGTGCAGTAACTCAGAGCAAACCTGGGTATTGCCATGGAGATTCTTGATATAACTATAGAAGGTTTTGTGGTTGTTTTTAGTGTCTGCCACAATTCTGCCTTCATAGCTGGCTTTAGAGGTTTTGATGAGAGATCTCAACTTTTTGTTGAGGCTAATAAGGGAGTTTTTCCAGTCTTGGGACTTCAATTTTTTCTGCAATGGTTTCTTCCTTCTGTTGTAGAGATTATTAATGGCAGGGGACCACCAGATTGGCTTCCTTTTTTTGGAGGACAGTATCTTGGTTCTGTTGGGTATGGATAGTTTCATGCATTTATATACGTGTTCGTACAATGCATTGGTGTATGATTCGGCAGTCATGCATCTATTTTCCATTGACATGGGTACTGTGAAGTTAGCCACCTCTGTTTTTAGGAGCCCAAATTCAGCTTTGGATAAGTTTTACATGGTGGTTACCTTTGCAGGGGTGTGGGTGAGATGTGGATTTCCCTGGTGATTAGTTTGTGGTCAGATCTAACCAGGGAGGACTGGTATAGAGCAACGGCTGCCCATGTTAGTAATAACCAGGTCAACAATTTTGCTTCCTCTAGTAGGAGTAAGAATGAGATGGTCCAGGCCACTGGAATTGATAAACTCCAGGAAGCATTGGGCCAGTGTATTGGTGCATGAGTAGTTTTCCCAGTTGATGGTGGGGTAGTTGCAGTCACCTAGCATGAGAGTGTTGGGTTGGACCCTAATAGTTTCCAGGGTGCGTTGGAATGTTAAGTGAGAGTCTTGGGACATGGTTGGGGAACTATAGCAGGATATGACCTGAATCACTGTCTTACCCAATGTTAGTTGTACCTGAGTACCTATACATAAGAGTATTGCTATGGAGGCTGAGTTTACTCCCAGCTATGCTAATTTGCTTATGGGATGATTTGAGGAAATATTTTTGTACAGTGATTCTTACTTTGTCAACAATGTGGTGTTTTATAAATGCTACAATGATGATTTATTGTTTATAGCTCAGGACTCACAGGAACAGTTTGTTGGTTTTATGCAGGCTATATAGACGAATACCTTTGGTTTATCTTTCACTTGTAAGATTCATGATAATACCATTCATTATTTGGATGTTGAGTTGTATATTGTTAATGATACAATACATTTGACATTATATAGAAAAGAAATTTCTATGAATTCTTTTTTGTATGCATATAGTGCACACCCTGGCCACTTGGTAGGATCTCTCTCCTATGATGAATTCTATAGGCTAGAAATGTATGTTCAGATGAGATTAATCTCCATACAGTAGCTATGGATATAGTTGATAGATTACTATCTAAGGGTTATAATTACAATCTTCTCATCTTCTCATTAACACATGGCAGAAGGTTGTAGATGGAGATAACCAATTTACTCAGAAATATAAACGTGGTGAAAAGATGTTTGGGAATTATAAAGGGAAAGAGGAGGATATATATTTTGTGACTCGCTATGCTCTGTTTGTTAAAGGTATATCATGTATCTTGAGGAAATGATATATTATTACATCAAATGTGATATATAATAATTTGAAATTGAAAATATATAGAACTTCACCTAGCATAACAAGCAGAGTTGTACACATATATATGGGTAGTGAGGTTTTGAAGTATCAGTGTATCAGTGTAAGCGATGCACTACTTGTAGTTACATGGATAAGAGAACTACACATGTCATTAATGGGAATCTGTGCAAAGTTCCAGGAGTATTTAATTGTTATCAAAATGGTAATTTATGGGTTACTTTGCCCCTGTAATAAGTTTTACATTGGTAAGACCATACGTCAGCTTAGGATGAGGATAAGTGAACACATCCAAGATGTCAAAAATAATTCTCCTACTAGCCTTGTAGCATCACATTTTTTCAAATATCATAATAGTGATTCAGATTTATTGAGGTTCTTTATGATCCCTACCCTATGGAAATCCTTTTTCACTATTCCCCTGCCTAAAGGTGGAAACTCTACAGATCCATCTAACTATCGACCTATAGCTGTTCTATCTCCATTCTCTAAGATTCTCAAAAAATGTATTCACTCACAAATACTCAACTACCTCCTCCAGCATAACCTCTTTACTCGCACTCAGCATGGTTTCCGTCCCAACCACAGCACAACTAATGCCCTCTTATCCTTTACACATACCATTGCTGAGGCCCTAGGCAATAACAAACTCATATCATGTCTCTACCTTGACCTTTCCAAAGCCTTTGATATAGTCTGTCATCACCTACTGCTATCTAAACTTGCAGACCTCAGTCTATCTTCTTTCTCTGTTGCCTGGTTCTCCAGTTACTTATCCTGCAGGCAGCAATCTGTTAAATGGCTCTCTTCCACTTCTCCATTCATACCTGTCCCAACCGGGGTACCACAAGGTTCCATTCTGGCCCCCCTCCTATTTGATGTCTTTACCAATGATCTCTATACTTCTTGTAAACAATCCTTCCTCATCCAATATTCAGACGACTTGACTCTCATCTCCATCTCAGACAATATCTCCAATCTCCACACTCTTACTCAACAGGCCTTCCTATCCACTGAACAGTAGTTGTCCTGGAATCTACTCATTCTCAACCCTAAAAAGACCAAACTCTTATTATTTTTCCCCTGATCTCTCTCTCACCTCAAATCCACCTTTACTATTACTTCCTCTAATAACACTGTTATCCAACCTGAAGCTCACACTAAACTCCTTGGGGTCATCATAAATGATGACCTCAAATTCAACTTGCACATCCTCCAAAGCATAAAAAGACTCACCAGAAACTTGGTTTGCTGTATCGCAACAAAACATTTCTAACTACAAATGCCAGACTCTCCCTTGCACAAGCTCTTCTCCTCCCCTCCCTTCTATATGCTGCGCCGGTACTCACCACTATCCAAACTACTACGTTAAACAAACTCCAACAAACTTACCACAAGATAGCTAGATTTATCACAAACTTTCCATACAATACATTTCACTGCTTTGCCCTAATTACTCTCCAATGATAAGAATTCCCCCATCTTCTACTGCTGTCACAACTTCAAATGTTACACTTCATTCTTTACAAACCTTCATCCTGCCCTGCTCTCTCTTCCTTCATCTCTATCTACACTCATCCATGGAGTCTCCATACCTCTAATCAGCAACTACTACAAATCTACCAACCCAAAAAAATAGCTGGCAAACTCCTATATAAACACTCCATCGCCCAAGCCTGGAACAAACTCCCAAGAGACATTTGTTCCATCACTCACCCATCCCACTTTAAAAAAAACTCAAACTTCATCTACTCAACTCCAAAATATGTCCTTGTCAAGCCCCTACTTAAGCTCCCCACAAACCTACTATATACCTTTTCAGTCCCTCCACATACAGCTAAGTACTCCACTATTATGGATACTTATTAAACTCTACAATCACTACTGTTGGATTTAACTCTTTTTGTAAATATGTAAATATATTTTTTAGTCTGTAAAAATATTTATATGTATATATCATGTGTTTGCATTTCTGCTTTGTCTCTCTTAACGTTCTTGTATAACTGATTTTGACCATATTTTTGACTCAAATGTTTGATTCTCTGTAAACTGTGTGTGTTTTTGGAGCTTTTCTCCTCGGGTCTCCATTGAAAATGGGCCACAAGCCCAGCTGGACCAACCCGGTTAGCAAATGTCAATAAATAAAATAAATAAATAAATGTATGTGTTGAAATGTTCTGATTTGAATTTAGATCCTTCTGACATGTTACTACAGAAAGAGGCTTGGTTTATTTTCACGTATGATACTTTTCAACCAAAAGGCTTTAATAATGAATTACTTGTGAAATATTTAATATAACAGCTTTGGGAGTATAATGGAACCTCATTTAATAGAAATTAGGATATGTGTATTTTTGTATTCAACTGACATAATCTTCTTCTTCTTATTATTATTATTATAATTATCATTATTATTATAATTATTGTTATAGTTATTGCTATTCTATAAACTCATTTGTTTCAACTGAATTATTTTGGCTTTATGTTTTCATTTAAATTCATGTGCATTCTGGTACATTCTATTGTTCTATTTAGTAGTGTTCTAATTGATGAATTATTTAAGTGCTTTACTGTGTTTATTTTGAACCTTGAAGGCATATGCCGAGGCACTAGTTCATTTTTGGTTTTTACACATCCTTCCTGATTTCTAATAAAGTTACTTTTTTGAGCCAAATGATGTTTTTCTAAATTAAAGAGTGGCAGGTTATGTAGCTAGAAAAGGGAAACATGACTGGCAGGATCTGGGCTTAACACATTGAGGGAAGGGAGCACATTAATGATGCAGGCAGACAAACAGAAGGAAGATAATGGTAAAGGGGTTTATTCTATAACATACTATGGTTAATGATGGCCACAAAAAGGAGGGGGGGACACTGGATATAGGGAAGGGATCTGGTATTCTGAGATGCATATCCCACCAGCTTAGGCACATAGAGAAATCAGTCCCTGGTAGTTGTCACTTCTGGGTCCTGCCTCATTAATTGCAGGCAGTACTGGTTAAGGAAGCACATCAGCCATGCCCTGAGGCATGCTTTTGATACAGCTGATGTGGGCATAAATCCTGCTGTCCATGATCTATCCTATAAGCTCTGCCAGCTCCTGACAGGTGACAAAATTGCTATGTGCACTGGAACTGCTCCCAGCAGGTACCAATGCACCTTCACCCAGGGCAGAGCTACCAGACACTGGTGCAGGTAGGTATGGAGGTGGCACTGACAAGTTGTAACCCAGAAATGCTGGGTGACTCTTGTGGTGGTAGTGGCATTAAATCATCTGGTCAAAACCATGTCTGGATGTACTGATAGTAGCTTGCCCTATGTGGTTATGAAAGTTGAAAATTATATGATTTAATTTATAACTCTTTACAGAACCTCTTAAGCTTGAGGAGTACCTTTTTTAATCGAAAAGTCCTTAGAGGAGTGGTCTAAAAAAATATTTAAACCACTTATTCCAATGTGCCTTAGGTTCAGCCTTAGTGATTAAATCAATAAGTTGACACTGTCACCACACAAGTCTATCTTTTAACCTTCTTATCTTGCAATTCTTTAACAGAAAGGGGACCCCCCAATGTCCCATGAATCTAACAAAGAAACAAAACCATCTTTAATCCATGACATCAAAATATAGCACTCTCATTAAATCAAAAGACCATCACATTTAACTTAATGTTGACACCTTGCCTACTTTAATTTAATTTACTGCAAATAGCATGTAAATATTGTAGTTATTGTTTTGCTTTTAATCTGGGTCGTGGTTGAAAATGGTTATTGCATTATCTCCCCTACCGGGTAAACAAATGAGAAACAAATATATATTTTCAAAAACCTTGGTGTTTAGCTTGGTTCGAGCCTGCTGTTTAACTTTTGCATAGACTGGAGCTACCAGTGCATTTTGCTGATCATGAAATTACCTACAGAGCCATAAGGCTTCTGTTCTCTTAGACCAAGGTGACTATAAAAAAGAACCTGTGTTCAAAATAATTATGTATACATTGTCTTTTCTTCCTTTGGGCTCGTGGCAAAAGTGGCAGGTTGAGATTCCTGTCTAACCTTTGGGAACATAACTGTGTTCCTGTCCAGGGCTAGGTGACCTAGCAATATGGAAACTGATTTTGAAAGTCACTATGAATGATAGGATCTTATTTATAATTCTTATAGTTAGATAGCCCCACTTTTGTTTTTTCCTTCTTCTCTTTCTAAAAAATAAAAAAAATGTGAGGAAATATCAATCAGCTGATGCTCTTGAAATCTTACCCTCCTTGTTGTCTAAAAACTTAAGCTAAGATCATATTATATGTACATTGATATTTTTGTTCATTTCATTTAAATGATATCTGAAGAGAAGAAAGAAAAGAACCTGTGTTCAAAATAATTATACATACATTTGTCTTTTCTTCCTTGGGCTCGTGCAAAAAGTGGCAGGAGATCCTGTCTAACCTTTGGATAGCAATATGGAAAAGCCACTTTTCCATGTGTCTGATTTATACAAAATTTGAAAGTCACTATGAATGATAATGCGGTTGATCTTATAATTCCGTCTTGTTAGATAGCGACCCCACTTTTGTCACTCTCCCTTTCTTCTCCAAATAAAAATGTGATTAGGGAAATATCAAGTAGCGCTATGAAAGAATTTCTTGTACTCACCTCCTATGTCTAAAAACTTAAGAATGTATTATATTATATGTACATTAGATATTTTTTGTTCATTTAAATGCTGTGATATCTGTGTCTCTAATTGAACCTGGCACTACTGTGCTCTGTATTAAACTAAGAGGTTGTAATATCTCTGTAATGTGTTTGTAAATCACAATCTGTTGTTGGAGCTTTTCTCCCCGGGCCTCCACTGAAAATGGGTTCTCCAGAACCAGATGGACTATCCTGGTAAAAAAATGTCAAATAAATAAAAATAAATACATTTTGAAGCTATGTCCTAATGATGTGAGGAATATGCAAAACACTGATCCTTTCAGACTGAAACTTCCTTATACTTTAATTATTCAAGCTACTTGGGTCACTTTTAGGAAAGCTACACAGAAGAGCTTTATAAACAACAGATAACCACTCCCTCCCTCTAATAAGCCTATTTTAAGACTGCTTCCATTAAATGTTAAACACTGATCTCAAGTCATATGGTTCATGAATCGTAGCTGATTTTACCAGAGAGCAAACCCTTTTCATCCTTCCTGTTTCTATACTAACAGTGCTTCATTCTCCATTTTTGTCTGCATATTTTTGTGTAATTACAAGTACATTTAAAGGCTTATTTGTTTGTATAAATTTGTGCTGATATCTACATTTATTCTTCTACCAGTTTTGTCGTGAAAATTTATGATTTAAATTGCAATTTATTCAAACTTGAAGGTTGAAGACTGCTTCATCCATTTTATGATGCACACTATTGTAAAACTATCATGTGTTTTCATTCAGTTTACTTCCAAATCCTGCATTATTCAATATTCTTTTGACTGTACTTTACATATTTTGTGTGCCTTATGGATCAGATTGTTGCTGAAAATTATTCTTGGATCATTTCATCATCATTAACCTTTTTATCTTGTTAATTAATTATTTATTGTATTTTGCTAACCAATTTGGCTTTGACAGAGTAGCCTGAAGGAGAATCTGTTACAAAGGTCTAATATTTCAACAGCAGAATAATACATTGTACAAATATATTACAGGCCTACAAACATTTTACCTATAAAGGTATTTTTAAAGAGACGTCTTTATTTACAATAGTACAAGAATTAAATGTATGTTAGTAGCAGTATGGAAAACATATCAGATGTTTACTACTAATTCATATTAATGCAGCATTGGCACTTGGTGAAAACATTTAGGCGGTAACCCCGAATGCATTAATAATCAACAGTAGAGATGATGAACTATAGCCTTTGTAGGGGTTTGTAGGAAATGCGGTGTTGAAAAAAGATGGTAATTGTTAAAAATGGTAGATGTCAGGGTTCAGTAGAGACTATAGTAAGAAGTTTGCTGAGGAAGAAGAGAGGAGTGGGGGTAAGGTTGTATGTTAATGGCAAAATGTGGTGATGATTGTGGGTATAGGATTCTTTTGTCATTTGGGGTGTCAGGTATCACTGCTGTGACGGGTAGTGAAGGTAGATAAAAATGAGGAAAGATGGTCAGCAGAATGTTACAACCACACTTTGCAGGAATATACTATGTTTATTATAAATGCAGATTAAATGCAGGAATATTCTCTTTTTATTATAAATACAGATTAAACACTTTCATCTAAACATAAAATGGCTTCTAGATTCTGATGCAGTCGTCTTATGTTGAGACAAAAGTGCTTAATCTGTATTTAGAATAAAACTTGGAATATTCCTGGAAAGTGTGATTGCAATGTTGTGCTGACCTTGGTTCCATGTTTTTTGCTTTTAGCAGCATGTTGCCAACCAGGAAGGGGATTTTTGCTTTACAGTAAAGGTAGACACTTTCTAAGAAGATGTAGTACTCAGATATTGAGCAATATGCTAGGAGATGAAGACTATAGAACAGTGTACAGATATATGAGCAAGATAAGCAAATGTTGTCACATGCTGTTTTTTTAAGAGTTTCAACGCCAGTGGCAACAGTGGAAAATGGGAACTAGATTTAAAAAATCACTAATGCACGCTATAGATTTTCCTCATGAAATTGCCAAAACTGAACAGCATTTAGTAAAATTTAAAAAAATTCACAGTACTGTGACACTACATAATTAGAATATATTTGACTATTCTAATAACAATAGTATTGCTTAAGCATAGCATCCATGTCCATCACAAATCAGTATTTTGGCCAAAAATCATGCTGGCTGTTGACACCTCCATAACGGTCTGCACATATGATGTGTACTTTGTCTAAGGTTAATAATAAAATGCAGGGTGACTTTTACTATTAAAAGCCCCCATTTGTAAAAATAAGTGTCCAAAATGGGTGTGTGCAACAGATATTTCTCTTCTTCATCCATTCGGGTTCAACCCACCTCTTTAACCCACATGGACTTTATCAGACACTTTAACAGAGACTTTATCTGGAATCCAGGAAAATCATACCATAGCAGTGCAACTAACTTTGTTATATAACACTCATGAGCTTTCTACCATGTACCTCTCCTCTCACAATTCTCCATCAGTGAAGGCAAATCCAGAAAGGAGTAGAGCCTATCCTTACCAAGAGGTGACTCAAAGGTAACGATAAACATTACCACTATTACCTAAATTACATGCATACTCAGTTTTTTTATTTTTATTTATTTATTGGCATTCATTTACCAGGAAAGTCCAATTGGGCACAGATGATCTTTTTCAGCTGAGGCCTGGGGAGAAAGGCTCTATGGTACAATATTTAGTGCGATCAATATATACAATAACACATTTTATAATGTAATTTTAGTGAATACATAGAATAATAATCACTATAATTAAATTTGCATTGATATTCACAAACATTATATTTATAAACCTTGTATTGAGACTTTACAGATAGAAGAGTGGGGTATAAGATACGTAAGAGTAATATGAGAAATAAAATAGAGTGAGATACTAGAGGAGATAAACAAGTTTGAGTGTTAACAGAGAAGTAGTGAGGGAATAGTAATTTGGTTGCATTAATTAGAGGTAGGTATAGTAGTTTAATAAGTAAGTGATGTACTGGAAAGGGATAAACATGTTAAGTGACTCAGTGTTTTAAAGGGAGACATTAGAAGGGTGTTAGAGAGCTATTTCCCAGGTGATGAGCAGGGACAGAGCCAGGAGGCACAGCGGAAGTGTTTTAGTAATGGTTTGAAAAGATGAAGGAGTGAGTGAGGCAGACCTGATAAAGGAATTGTATTCCAAGCTCTAGCTACATTATTGGAATAGAGCTGACTCCAGCAGCCCCATGGAGTTTATAGATGATAAGCAGTTGTTTATTATTTGACTGACTGGGACAATTTGGAGGATAACATTAGAGTATGAGTCTAATTGTTGGGCAGGCAGAGGGGGTGTATGGACAATTTTATTGATTAAAATGAGCTGAGTATAATATAGGTGTTCAGAAAGCTATAACAATTTAAGTATTTTTAGTGCTAAACAGCGGTGAGTCTGGTAAGGTTTGATGCAAGCGCATCTCACAACTTTGTTATAGCACAGTTCAAGTTTAGAACTAAGTGAGGCTTGTAAGTTGGTCATTATAGGGACTCCATATAAGAGGGGGTGTCAGAAGTAAGTCTTAGCTAGAGTTACTTCGGCAGTCTGTAAGGAATTGTTTTACTCTATGTAGGATGCCTATTTTTGGTTGGGTTTTCTTGATGCTGCTGTAGAAATCTAAATTGAATTTAAGATTGCCATCAGTTGTCATGCCAAGTAGTTTTCTATGCGGGGTAACTTCAATCATGGTATTATCTAAGGAAGGCATTTTAAAAATTCTTTTTTTCATGAAAATGTGATTTTGGAAAAAAAGAAGTAATTTAGTTTTTTGGGGATTTAGTAGCAGGTAATTATCCTGTAGCAAACTTCCAACAGAGTTAAAGGCTTCTTGAGTAATTCTCTGAAGTTGTATCACATTGTCAAAAATGCATATTAGGCTATAATCATCTGCATATTATAAGAGGGAAGCTTGCTGAGAGGATTTATATAAATTGTTAGTGAATATATTAAAGAGGACTAAAAATGGACCCCTGTGGCACACCAGTACTGACAAGAAATAAGGGAAGAAATATAGAGAAAGACTTAATAGACTGGTATCTATTGGCTAAGTAGTTGTTAAGAGAAAAAATTAAGCCAGCAACTGATGAGCCATGAGAGCAAATAATTTATTTGACTTCTTAAGAGTACTAAGAGTTCATAAAGCTTAATTCAGACAGACCGGTTTCGGCCTGGATTTAACCTAGCCTTCTTCAGTGTATTATAGAAAAAAGCATACAGAATAGAAGAAGCATTATATAGTGAAACAAAACATATGATTGGCTAACTTAAGACATCATAGTCATTAAACTCATGAATATTCATGATGTATTAGGAAATATTCAACATGAAGAGAGTTTATATTTATATATTTCTTTATATATTTCTCTATTTATATGTTTCATAAATATTCATTAAGCCCTGGATTAAACAGGGCACCAAGTTTGGTTATCCATTTCTTTTCTTTCATATCAAGTTTTGCATGCCAACCAGATTTCTGACTTCGATCACCAATGAGTTTATCAATGATAATAAAATGAAATTTAGCTGTTGGATGTTTGAGTGTATGTTTATACAGAGCATTTGTGTTCCTTTTACACTTGATGTCACTCAGATGTTCTGACATACGTAGTCTAAAAGGCCTGGAAGTTTGACCAATATAAAAAGAATGGCAGCTACAACAAGCCATATAAATAGCCCAGTCAGTATTACAGTTGGCAAAGAATTGGATATCATATACTATGCTGCTATTTTTACTACTAAATTCCTTAGATTTCAAAATATGTTTACAATTGCCACAATGTCCACAAGGAAAACAACCAATGAGTTTATCACCCAAAATTGTAGTCTGATACATATGAGGTAGCATAGAATCAGAGTGATGTTTGTAGTGATTGAAATGTCCTGCTAGATTCTTTCCTTTTCTAAATGAAAAGGAACATACATTGGGTAATAACCTGTTAATATTTCCATCTGCCTTCAGTATATTCCAATTGTCCTTAATAATATTCATAAAGCCATTGGTATTTCTACCAAATGTGGTAGTGAAGCGTAATATGTTTTTGGGCATAGATTTTTTCTTATAGGTTAATAAATCTTGCCTACGTAAGCCCAAAGCATGATTTTTCGCCAAAGTAACATATCCTGAGTTGTAGCCCCTACTAATAAATCTATTGTATAGATCCTGAGAATGTTGTTTAAAACTAACCTCATCCGAGCAGTTGCGTCTCAATCTAATAAACTGTGATTTGGGAATGTTCCTGGCTATGTGTTTTGGATGATAGCTGGAGGCATGGAGTAAAGTATTATATTGAGGAAATTTTCTGTATACTTCAGTATTCAGAGTATTGTCCTGATTTCTAGTGACCAGAACATCCAAAAAAGTTATGGAGTTCAGGTCATATGTAATAGTGAAATGTATACCCCATTTTTTATTATCATTTAGGTACTGCATAAATTCATGAAGATATTCAATGTCAGATCTCCATACCATCCAGCAGTCATCCAAATATCTCCGCCAGATATCAATCTCAGGCAAAAACAAATTATGAGTGTCGTCATAGATCAAAATCTCCTCAATGTATGCCATGAATAGATCAGCATATATTGGGGCAAAGGATGCCCCCATTGCTGTACCTTTAATCTGTAAGAAACATTCCTTATCATAAAAGAATACATTCTTTGTAAGTACATGTTCGGTGAGGTTAAGAGGGAAGCTTGCTGAGAGGATTTATATAAATTGTTAGTGAATATATTAAAGAGGACTAAAAATGGACCCCTGTGGCACACCAGTACTGACAAGAAATAAGGGAAGAAATATAGAGAAAGACTTAATAGACTGGTATCTATTGGCTAAGTAGTTGTTAAACCATAATAGTGTGAGTTGTGATAGCCCAAGGGAAGACAGATGGTAGAGGAATTTTTGGTGACAGTCTAGGTCAAAAGCTTTAGTGACATCAAGGAATACAAAGGAAACAAGTTTGCCTTCATCTCTGGATTTGTTGATAGCATCTGTAAAAGTTAATGAGGCCATGGTAGTGCAAAGGGCAGGTCTAAAACCATTTTGTGTGGGGATCAGGAACTTTTCCTAAAGAATATGTTGAAGAAGTTTCTTGTAAATGCACTTCTCCAGAATTTTTGACACAGAGGATAATATGGCGATAAGTCTGAAACTGGTTATATCAGATCAGGTCCCTCTTTCATGAAAGGGGTTGATGAATAATTTGTTTGCATAGAGAAGGAATGTATGATTCCTTGATAGACCTGTTAATTAGAAGAGATACTGGACAAGGCTAGGGATGTGGCATCCAGCTTGAGGTATTCTGCTAGGAGATTATTTACTAAAGGAGAACATGGGTTCAGTTTAATAAGTAGCTATTTGATATAGCAGGTTGGGATGGGTTTTGGGATGAAATAGGGGGTATTTCTAGTTTTAGGAGGGGCTTGTCAGGATTGTTGGGAGGAAAATTTTTAGTAAGGGTTTTAATGCTTTCTATAAAGTATGTGTTAAATTGAGCAGCTGTTTCAGAAAGAGTATTATTTGGGGCTGGATTAGGAGTGGTGGATGTTCCACAGTGGCGTATATTACTAATATAGGACCAGAATGTTTTAGGGTGAGAAGACTGATTTAGTAAGGGGTTACTGAAGTAAATTTTCTTGTTGCAGGTTTTTGTGAGATCTATATTATAACCATTCTTTCTAAGCCCTATCTCTTTCATACATTAGGTGCCTGTTTGAGTGGATAACCAAGGAGTATGTTTATTCTTTATTAATTGTGTTCTATATGGAATCAGACTATTGATGGTTTTCAAGAAAAGTCCATAGCACGTTCATAGTTAAGTACTAGGCTAACTGCTCTTACAGAACATTTTAAGTCTAGCCAATTTCCCTCAAGGGTGAGAATCCAACCCTGTACCTTGTGTCTGTGATGTAAACACTTTAACCATTATGTGCAGAGTTTTGTTTAGAGAAATATTTTTCAGGATAGACCAGTTAAAGGAGCTTAGAATTCTGTTAAATGTATCAGGGTTAAAACTTGTGAGGTTATGGGAATTTCTAAGTTCTAAGTAAGTTCTTTGACATGACGGGTACCAATTCTGTTTGCATATACAGGGAAGTGATCCCCTGAGGGAATCAAAGGGTGCCACTGGAAACATATTTAGTAGAATCAGACACCAATATCCAGTAGAAAACTGAGCCACTGTTTGGAGATAGTTATAATGTTTGGAGAAGTAAATGAGTTGAATCAATCTAAATAGGTTTAAGCAAGTTGATGGATATTTTGTGGAGATAATCTGCCAATAGAAATTAACATCCGCTAGGATTATCTTTTTATTAGAAATTGTATGTGAGATCCACTTTAGGATGTTTACTAGGACTGTAGCATTATTACCCAGGGGAATAGTGAGTTCCATAATGCATAGTTGTTTATGGTTATTTAGTTTAAGATGTCAGATGAGGAGATCAATATAATGTAATTTGGAAAAGGTTTACTGTAGGATAGGTTTTCAAGATAGTCAATGTATAGTAAAGGTACTCCACCACCTTTTTTAGTCCTTTCAGCCCTGATGATATTGTAACTGGGGAGTGATATTTCAGAGTCACATATATGGGGTTTCCATCATATTTCAGGAAAGAATATGTGAATTGTGGGAGATCCAAGCATGGAGATCTGAAATTTTATTGTGGATGCTAAGCGTATTTAAATAAATGAATTAAAGCTCTTTGGCTGAGTTTGAGATATGTGGGTTGGGTTTTGGTGATGGTGGTTTTGTCCTTCTGGGAAGGAGATGGGTAGGCTGAGTAGGAGGTGGGGTTTGGTTTGGTATGAGTTTTGGAGGCTACTGGGGCATCAGGATGGGAGGAAGGTTGGGGTTTGGATGAATATACCCACATAGTGGTAAGAGAGAGAGAGAGAAAGAAATATATATGTTTGGTAAGCTTGTTTTAGTTTAACTGTAGCAGTTATTGTTTAGTGCGATAGGTGTGACAGTTTAGTAATCTGAATTTGAAGTAAATATCGAGTGAGTCTTTCTATATAATGGAAACAATTAATGGTGAAATGGAGAGATTTGATTGGTAGAGGTGGAGCACATAGTGGGAGAAATGTGTACAAGACTGAGTAATGTATGTTAAGTTGGAAGGTGATAAAACAGGAAGAGTAAGGGTCCAGAAATATTTAAGAGAAGTATGGTATGTAGCTTTGTAGAGAGATATGTCAGAGAGAGAGAGAGGAGCTAGGACACTGGTGTATGAATATAAGAGGGGTAGGAGTCAATATCTGAGTGACTGGTGTATGAATATAGGAGGTGTAGGAGTAGATAACTGAGTGAGGTGGATAGTACAAGTTGTGATCACTCTGGTTAGTTAAAAAATATAGGAGAGGAAAGAAAGTTAAAGTAATTAAATCTATATTGATAGTTTGATAATACCAAAGTCCAGCTTTCCACAAGTAAACGCTGACACCATGTAGTAAAAATCAAAATAATACTCTTAACAAAATAACGAGTGCAGCAGAAGTAAGATAAATCACAAAAGTTTAATTCCAAGAGAGTGTGCACAAACGGATGAGCGCTTTCACAAATAATGTTTCTTCAGATCCTTGTGTCTATATTTATGTGTATGCCTTTAACAGAGGTGGGAAGGAGGTGAAGTTTTGGGTGGAGAACAGATCATATAAATGTAATGCCATAAGGGGTGGCTAGAGAATTGGGGGTGGGAAAGGAGCATAGCGGGAAATAGCTCTAACACCAACAGGAGGAATCTTTATCTCTTATGCTGTCGGTAGAACAATTTTATGTAATAGAACATTAGTCTAACATATGCTTAGGAAGCACAAGGGATGTGCTACTCCAGACTGCAGTTATAGTAGAGCTGTTCAGAAGGAGAAAACACTGCAAAGCACTATGAATCTACATGAGAGTTTTTCTTTGGACAGTTACAGTTTCACAGCAAACAGAGTGCAGGACATTTTCCAGAGATGAATGGGACAAACTAAATTTATCTGAGAGACCAGCTGCAGCAGCAAGAGTGCAACCAATGACCTGAAGGAGAAAAAGGCCAGACAGTAATATAATAAATACTGTTTATGGTTGTAAGCATAGATTCTGTGGTAGCACACTGTGCTCCCACTACTATTATAAGACAACAGACACTAACAAGGAGAACAGCAATCCACAATAAACCTTAAGTGAATATTACAGAAGCCCAAAACAATTTCACAATGGTACACTATGAGTTTCCTGCCAAAATGTACCTTGTGATTGAGCTAAGAACTCAGGATGTGTGAGAAGTACTCAGGCTTCCTTTGTTTTTGCTTTTTGTTAGCAGAAAGGATGGTGTTTCATAGAGAGGGTCTTGAATTTTAGCTGTGTGACTGAGCTAAGAAATCAGGATTTATGAGCAGTAGTCAAGCTTCTATTATTATTATTTTTTTTTTGTTATCAGAAAGGATAGTGTTTCAGAGAAAGCATCTTGAATTTTAGCTATGTTTCAAAGACAGTGTTGAATTTTATCTGTGTGACTGACCTACGAGCGCAGGTTAGGTGAGCAGTAGCCAAGCTTCTTTTGTTTTGTTTTTAGTTAGACTAATGGATAGTGTTTCAGAAAGAGTGTCTTAAATATTAGCTGTGTGACTGAGGTTAAGGAGTCAGGATGTGTGAACAGTAATCAAGCTTCTGTTATTTTTGTTTTTGTTAGCAGAAAGGATAGTGTTTCACAGAGACAAAAGTCTTAAATTTTAACTGAGCGATTGAGCTAAAAACTCAGGCTGTGTGAGCAGTAGTCAAGCTTTTTCTGTTTTTTGTTTTTTTGTTAGCAGAAAGAATGGTGTTTCAGACAGAGAAAGAGAAAGAAAGAGAGAGTCTTCAGTTTTAGGTGTATGACTGAGCTGAAAACTTGGGATGTTTGAGCAGTAGTCAAGCTATTTTTGCTTTTTGTTAGTAGAAAGAGAGAGGAAACCCTTTAGTAATGGTTTGAAAAGATGAAGGCGTACAGTAGATCTGACTGATTCAGAATTTTATTGCAAGTTCTAGCTACAGTATTGGAATACAGACTGACCCCAGCAACCCCAAGTGGTTTGTATTAATTGACCAAATAGGACAATTTAGAAGATAGTATTGGAGAAGGGGTCTAATTGCTGGAGAGGCAGATTGGTTATAGATGATTTTGTAGGTTAAGGTGAGCTGAGTATAAGACAGGTCAGGAAGCTAGAGCTAGTTAAATTTTTTAGTGCTAAACATTGGTGGGTCTGGTAAGGTTTCTTGCAAGCAATTCTGGTAACTTTTTTATAGCACTGTTCCAGTTTAAAACTACGTGAAGCTTGTAGGTTGTCCAAGATAGGGACTCCATATAGAAGAAAGAGTAAGAGCTAAGTACTAGCTAGAGTTATCTTGACAAGAGTCTGTAAAGAATTTCTTTACTCTGTGTAAGGTGTCTAGTTTTGATGGGTTTTCTTGATGCTGTTGGTGATACGTAAATTAAATTTAAGATTGACATCAATTGCCCAAGTCTATAGGAATTTTCTTTTTAACCCCAAGATTTAGACAAACTGTGGGAGTAAAGGGGTGGTTTATCTAGGGTTTTGCATTACTTGCACCAGTTTCTACATAGGCAAAACCGAAAGGCCGCTTAGGAAAAGAATCTACGAGCACTTGTATGATATTTTTAAACAAAAAGAATCAAATGCTTTGTATAAGCATTCTCTCTTATGTAACAATTTTGAATTTAGATTCTTAGTCCTGGAACAAGTATTCCCTGATGCCAGGGGTGGAGACTGGGAAACTAGTTTAGAATATAGAGAGCTCCTTTGGCAACTTAAGTTGGATGCAAGTAGACCCCCGGGTTTGAATGAGAGCATCAACATTAATAGTGTTCTTAAAATTAGAAGGGCACGTCTATAGTTTTTTATATACACATATTGTTCAAGGTACATTATTGACTGTTTATGATTCTTGTGTCACAATATGACACATTTATTACATCAACATATATTTATTATGAAATTTTTAAAGCTTTATTAGTTTTCACATTTATGACCTGTGGAAATGGTTCTAGGTTATAACACCGACAGCACACAACATCGACAACAACATCACCGACACCACATCATCGACAGCTCACAAACACGACACCACACACACTCAACACATCATCACAACAACCAATAAACAAAACAAATTCCCTGACCAAAAACCACACACACAACACAAGTACACCTAAATCCTAACAAACAAACACTAAACCTTACATACACAACTATCCACTACCCTAATCAAACCCTAACCCTAAGGTCCACTACTATCACACACCACTAACCTGCTCTAACCCTAACTCACTTAACCCGCCCTAACCCAAAACATTCACTACTGCACCCTTACCTAACTCAGGCCCTAACCCTAACTCACTTAACCCGCCCTAACCCAAAACAGTCACTACTGCACTTACATAACTCGCCTAACCCTAACTCACTTAACCCACCCTACCCCTACAGACCGCCAACATCGCACACTTACTCGCACCCTAACGTCCGTCACTACCGCATACTTACACATCCTTTCCCCATCTCGGTGTTCTCCGCTTCGGTGTTTCATCCGTCGATCTTCTCGCGTCGGTGATTTCGCTGTCGGTCTTCCCATCTGTCGACGTTATAACCTAGACCCGTGGAAATGTGTTTTATATTACACTGTTTTAAATGTATTATATTTATGTACATTTTTAGAAAATCTAGCTATATGCTTTTAGTTGAAATTGCTCCTTAAATGTGTGTTTTTGAATTTGTGGTTAATTAACTTTAAATTTGTGGCTAATTAACTAACCATGTGACTGGGAAGGGATTATTTAATGTTGCTGTTAGTAGTCTCAGTCTTATTTTAACTTGAGAAAGCTCAGTACTTAGCAGAGTGAAAGAGCTTGTTTCTATTGACCTCATTAAAGTACTTATTTTACAGTTTTCACTGGCATTTATTCCAGCTACTTTTTGGATTACTTTGGATGGTTTTCCCAGCCTAAAGCTTGTTTTTCTTTGCCATGGCAAGTAGTTTGCTATGTGGGATAATTTTCAATCATGGCATTATTTAAGGAAGAAGTTTTAAAGTTGTTCTTTTTTTTCATGGAAATGGGATTTTGGGAAAAAAGAGATTTTTTTTTTGGGGGGGGGGTTTATTAGAAAGTGATTATCCTGTAGCCAGCTTTCAACAGGGGTAAAGGCTTCTTGAGTAATTCTCTGTAGTTATATTAAGTTGTCAAAAGTGCATATTAGGGTAGAATCATCCAAGTGTTTTAAAAGGAAGCTTGATGAGGGGCTTTACGTAAATTGTTAGTGAATATATTAAAGACTAGACAGCCAAAAATGGAGCACTGTAGCACAACAGTATTGACAGGAAGGAAGTGAGAAAAAGTGGAGATCTATTTAACAGATTGGTATCCATCTGTTAAGTAGTTATTAAACCATAGTACTGTGGGTTGTGATAGCCCAAGGCGAAGAAAGTTGGTACAGAAGTTTTTGGTGAGACACTAGATCAAAAGCTTTAGAGACATCAAGGAATACACAGGAAACAAATTTGCTTTCACCTCTGGATTTGTTAATAGTATCTGTGTAAATTAAATTAATAAGGCCATGGTAGTGCTGTGGCAGGGTCTAAAACCATGCTGTGTAGGGGTCAGAAGCTTTTCCTGAAGAATATGTTGAATAAGTTGCTTGTAAATGCACTTCTCCACAATTTCTGACAAAGAGGGTAATATGGCGATAGGTCTGAAATCAGTTATATCAGATCAGGTTCTTCCTCTATGAAAAGGAATAATGAAGAATTTTTTCCATAGAGAAGAAACTTATGATTCCTTGATAGGGCTGTTAAATAGAAGAAACACAGGATAGGCTATGGAACTGGCAGCCAGCTTGAGGCATACTGATGGGAGATTATCTGTTGAAGTAGAACAAGGTTTTCATTTAAGAGGCAGAAATTTGATGTAGGAGATTGGTATGGGTTTTAGGGTGAAATAGGGGTTTTGCCTGTCTGAGAAAAAGGTATGTCAGGATTGTGGAGAGAAAAATCTTTAGTAAGGGCTTTATTGCTTTCTATAAAATGTGTGTTAAATTGAGCAGCTATTTCAGAGGCAGAGCCAGATCCAGCACTAGGTGACCAAGGCAGTCTCCTTGAGCCCTTTGGCTGGGAGGGGGCATGCTTGCCAGGGAGCTGTCACATTTACTTTTGCCGAGAACATTTACCTTTTAAGTACAAATAAAAAAAAGTGCTTTTGTTTTTAAATGTGCTCTTCTTTAAGAACGCCTCCTGCGTCCGGTCGCATGTGTCTGTGTGTGAATCTTCACACAGACCTACTGTTCTTCCTTTCCACACATGGAATTTAAATACAGATATATCCATTTGCTGCTTCCTTGATGCTCCAGGACAGATTCTTCTTCTACAACAAGTATTCATTAATGAAAGTGAACACAATGGAATTCTACTTACTGGCTTCCTTAATGAACATGAACGCACATTCTTCTACAGCAGGTAAGCTGTGTGTGTGTGTGTGTGTGTGTGTGTGTGTGTGTGTGTGTGTGTGTGTGTGTGTGTGTGTGTGTGTGTGTGTGTGTGTGTGTGTGTGTGTGTGTGTGTGTGTGTGCATGTGTAATGCCCCATGTAGGGATAGAAAGTAGTTATCAGGTGCAAATCGCGTACCTTCGTTACAGGAAGCAAGAGTCTGATCTACCCGAACCACCAAGCTGTTGATTTGCAGATGCATTTTCAAGGAGTTAAGTGTCAAGTGCATACCTATCAACTGTCCCTGATTTTGATTCAGATTTTAGCTCTGTTCCTGTTAATCCCTTCTAAAACTTGTGATTTTTAGAGAAAAGGAGATGAATTGTTCTAAATAAATAATGACAATAGTCATAGACTTACTTTACTTCAGATGATATGTATTAATTCACATTACCTTATTCTATCAATGTCTCAAGTTAATAGTGCTAATATTTTAAGTGTCCCTGATTGTCCCTGATTATTTGTGGATTTGTCCCTGATTCTGTTAAGAGTTGTCCCTGACTGGTTGAGAGCTATAATCAAGTGCATTTTACAAGGAATTTAGTGTCAAGTACATTTTGCAAGGAATTGAAAGCTTCAAGGGAAAATAAGTTTACTGTTACTCATTCTAAGTCTGTTTACAATGTGCAGCTGTTGTTTAGCAAATGGTATTGCTATTGTGCTAAAGAATGTAAAAGCATTGTTAGTAGCACAACAGGTAGCATACTTTTTTTATGCAGAAGGCTATGGGTTGTACTCCCACAGCATGTAAATGGATTGCTGATACTGTATTGTACTTTAAGGGGGATGGGCTGCTGACATCCTGAGTATGTCCTCCTTTGGATGAGATGCCTAGTAATTGTGAACCTGTTGTCAGTGTGCCATGCATTCCCTATTGCAATATTACTAGGTTACCATTTTTTAGTGACTTAGTCAATTTATTCTTTAAGGGCAACAGACACTAAATTTATAGACAAAACACTGAAATCTAAAGTTGTTTGCTAGCAGCAACCTCTTCATTAGTTACGGATCTCTTTAATGTGGAATTAGTCAGATGACTTTTACTTCTGCAGATATTGTGCATATTGACTGATATTGCTGGATAGGAATGACAGAAATTTGAGTAGACCTTTATTGTTGAAATGTTCTGAATTGGGCAGTTTTGTCATTACTGGTTTGTACCTTTTGTTTCATTGCTTACTGGAAAAATGGTAAAAACTACAAATTTAAAACATGTTCTAACAAGTGGTGCTGTATTATACAAGGAATATAATTTAATACAATCAGGAATGTGAATCAAAGAACACATGCATGCATGCATGATCCTAAAAATGTGTACAAGGGGCCTATGATTTGAAAACAGCCCAAAGGTAGATTTTATCCACCACTGGCCAAATGCATTGTCTTTGAATGTGGGTTTCAAAGCTGTTTCAATGAATGTGAGTTTCGAGGGCTGAGAATTTTTAATGCTAAGTCTGTTTTCACTGTGAGACTGCATTGCTTTGTTTAACAAATATCTGTCAGTGTTTGTGCTATAAAATTTGAAATAAAAGTTTTAAATTAAATCCAAATAATCATTGTAGAAGTAAAGCAGAAGACAGTTTGAACACTGAGAGGTTCAAACAGTGTTTATGGTAACTGGGGTGGAATAGCAAAGTAATGGGGGACTGGAATGGCTGTGGGGGGCCCATTACCCTGCCTAGGGCCCCATTTGACTATGATCTGGCTCTGTTATGAGAGAGTGTTATTTGAGTCAGGATTAGGAGTGGTGGATATTCCAGGGTGGAGTATATTATTAACAGAAGTCTATAATTAATTAGGGTTGAAAGACTAATTTAGTAAATGGTTACGGAAGTAGATTTTCTTGTCTGAGGAAATCTGTTTTGTAGTAAGGTTACATAATTCTTTAAAGTATTTTTAGGTTTTTGGGAGATCTACATTTTAATCATTCATTCCAAGTCCTATCTCTGTCATATATTAGGTGCCTTCTTTGAGAGTATAACCAAGGAGTATCTTTATTCTTTTTGTTCTAATTGGAGCCAAACTGTTGGGCGGGTTTCAGAAAAAGTGAGTTGAATTTGTGTACAGCTTCACTGAGTAGAATAGTTTTCAGGCTAGACCAGTTAAAGGAGATTCGAATTCTGTTAAATGTTATCAGGGTTAAAATTAGTGAGGTATAGGAAGTTCTAAGTAAGTGTTGTTTGACAAGATGGGTACAGAATCTGTCTGCATATACAGGGAGGTGATCCCTGAGGGAATGAGAGGGTGCCACTGGAGACATAGTTAATAGAATTAGACACCAATATCCAGTTGAGAATTGAGACACTGTTTTGGGGATAGTTATAACATATGGAGGAGGAAATGAGTTGAATCAATCCAAATAGGATTAGACTAGTTGATGGATATTTTGTGGAGATAATCTGCAGTCAGAATTAACCTCCACTGGATTATGTTTTCATTAGAAATTGTATGTGAGATCATGTTTAGGATGTTTTTTAAGGTTGTAGCATTATTACCCAGGGGAATATACAGTAGTATAATACATAGTTGCTTATGGTTATTTAGTTTAAGATGGGAGATAAGGAGCTCAGTATTATGACATTTGGGAAAATGTTTACTGTACGGTAGGATTTCAAGATAGTCAGGGTATAGTAAAGGGGTTTATATTACCTAATTGAAATGGCTAAACATTGAACCCATTTCACTAAACACTAAATATCAAACTACCATTTATGTGAACGGTCAATTCAGCAATTTTTTAACTAGGGAAGCAATCACTTGGCCTTGATTGTGAAAATGCCCTTTTCCCCACTGTAGTGCGATCTTGGAGTTGGTATATTTAGTTGGGGGAATGTGGGGGCACATCCCCCCACTTTGCAGTGTTTGAGGTGGTGTGTTATTTCTGGTTGGCCAAGCAATTTTCTTCCAGAGGAAAATATCTCTGAATTGGCCCTTCACATAAATGGTAGTTTGATGTTCAATGGTCAGTGAAATGGCATTCGATGTTTAGCCATTTTGATTAGGTAATATTTACTTATTTTATTTATTTATTACAGTTTGATGACCGGGGAAGTCCACTGGGCCAAGAAGAGCCCATTTTCAATGGAGGCCCATGGAGAAAAGCTCCATGAAGCAATAACAATAACCACAAGCATAGCAAACAGAGTACATTACATATGCTGGGAGTGCAATTAACAAGTATGAAGAGATAGACATTATATACATTGCAGCTGTAGAGACAGTGGACATTCATTCTAAAATCTTTGTGGAGTATCATAATACAGCTACTCCACCACTTGATTTAGTTTTATTAGCCCTGATGATATTCTAACCAGTGAGTGATGTTTCAGAGTCATGTACATGGGGTTTTAGGCATGTTCCAGTTATGACAAGAAAATCTGGTATATTGTAGGAGATTCAAGCATGGAGATATGAAATTTTATTATAGATACTATGAGTATTTTAAGGAAATTAATTTAAGCTCTTTAGGTGAGTTTCAGACAGTGTGTTGAGTTTTGATGTGAGCAGTAGTTGTGCTTCTTTTGTTTTTTTTTTGATTTTTTTGTTTGCTAGTTGGTAGTTGGTATATGGCAGATGGTATTTCAGAGAGACAGTCTTCAGTTATAGCTGTCTAACTGAGCTAAGAACTTAGGATGTGTGAGCAGTAATCAATCATCTTTTGTTGAATGGTCTTTCAGAGAGAGAGTGAGAGACTCAAAATTTAGCTGTGTCACTGAACTAAGAATTTGTGATGTGTGAGCAGTAGTCAAGTTTCTTTTGCTTTCCTTTTTTTAACAGGAAGGGTGATATTTCAGAGAAAGCATCTTAAATTTTAGCTGTGTGACTGAGCAAGAGCTCAGGGTGTGTGAGCAGTAGTCAAGCTTATTTTGTTTTGTCTTTTGTTAGCAGAAAGGAGGGGGTTTCATGGATAGAGTCTTGAATTTGTCTGTGTGACTGAGCTAATAACTCAGGATGTGCGATCTGTAGTCAAACTTTTTTTTCGTTAGCAGAAAGGATGGTGTTTCAGACAGAGCCTTGAATTTTAGCTTAGGTATAGGAGTGCACAGTTTCCTGTATCAGTGTGAAATACGATTTCTGAGAACATTCTTCAAATGAAACAATCTTATATGGCTTAAGAACTTACCTTACACTCTCAAACCGCATTCCTTCATCTATGTAAAGAGAAATTGCTGCATGAGCAGTAAAAAAAGCCACAATTATCAAAAAGAATACAATAGAATACCACTCTTTTAGTGTCTGCAATGTGTGAAAAGCTCCACAGAATAGCTGCTACACGTCTTTTGCATATTGTGAGGTGCTTCTGTTCATAAGATTTTTCCAGTGGTCAGAATCACAGCATTAATCACCTTTAAACACTATGTGTACCATAAAACATCTGAATGTCAGGAAAGAATGCATCAATCTGTTGCCTCCTCATAGCCTATCTTTCAATTTATTTCATTAATAACTCTGGTAAAAATAATCGTCAAAGGCCTCAAAATGTGGACTTTTTACATATTACTCTTCTCTACTTAAAATGTTAATAGATCAACAGGTTTTGCATCACCATGCATTTTCTGATCAATAAAAAGTATGATACTCTAATTCTTAACATAGATGAGTGACTAAAATCCTCAGTGACCCATGAGAAAATCAAAACTTTTATGATGAGCAGGTGAAAAATATGGGGCAAAATCAAGGATATGCAACAAAAGCTCGGCATGTTTCCAAAATGTGCAGTATAGGAGATACCACCACAAAGCAACCATTCAGAGACATGCAGCCTGATAAAGCAAAAGAAAAAAAGAGGATGGTTAGTCCCCCCCACCCTTTTGAATTACAGTCCTGACCCATCCCTCTAGTCTTAAAAGGGGGCCATACAAATGCCAGGACCTGCTTGTCCCAGGATGCAGACACAGAGTATGATGTATAGTACTCTGGAAGATATAGATTTTTAGGACATAAGATATTGAACAATACTATTCTAAGTTCCAGATGGAAACTCTATAGTTACAAACAAGATAACCCTGTCTGTAAAATATGCTGTATGAACTTAACAATTATGTTTCAAGTTACTACTTGTATAGACGCAAGTAGGACCCTAAGAAGTGAATACTTGTGAGATTACATTTGTACTAAGCTCTACACAAAGGAATTGGATGAAAATCACTTTAAAAATAATAAAATGATTAATGGCTTACCCCCAAAGGCTAACATATCCACACTACAACAAAGGTGATAAGGGTGTTTCTGATCAACAAAATTAAATTGTCAGCAAAAGGAACTATTTCTATTGCTATTCTGAGGCCACATTTAAAACTGAAAAAAGAGTTGATGGAGTTTCAGTTGTCTGGTATTTAATGGTTTAATATTTCTCCTAATTTAAAAGCTGTTTCAGATACTTTAGGTCTGCGTGGACAAGAAGACTTAAGATCTCTAAATGGAAAATGCTATCCCAAGAGTGCCGGCAGCTGAAATATGTGGGAAATGAGTATTATATAATAATCTGAAGGTAAAACAGAGTTAAACCCAGCTGTTTATCTAGATTCAGCCATTGTAATTATACTAATAGTGAGCAGACAGTGGTGAATTCATGAGGGATTTCATATCCTACTCTTGATATACTTTTGAATCTATTAATGAGTTTGGATGAGAGAACTGAAAGAACTATGGCTCCATACATTTGTGGTAGTAATGCTGCTTGGGCAGTGGTCTTTTTAGAATCTGATATTAGTGTTTAATTTTTATGTAGTGTTCTTTCATATTGGTGTACTTGTTTGACTGTTTTGAGTACAAGGTCAAGTGCATTTAATTAAGCATTAATACATAAAAAATAGTCAAGGTAAACATAAAAGATTATAAAAATGTGACATTAAATAAACCTAGATAGGTTAATACAGTACAATGTATAACATTAGGCAAATCAAAGTGGTAATGGGACTAAATATCTATTAGGATATCTAAATATCTGTTTTCTATTATACCCATATGTATTAGATCAGCTATTTCCCTTCAGTCATTCAATGCCACTCTTACAGACTTTCTGTCAAATACATGGCTCTGTTCCTGCTCTACACTAGGCGAACACATGCATCATTATAATAGAATGCACCTTCTCTTACCTATGCTGTATCCCTGTTCTTACTTACCCTTCCATCTACTCACCCCTCCTTTATGCTTACTACACTTTAACCCACCTCTCATTATCACTGGTTCCACCCTTCACTCATCCCTCCTAATTCTAATTTTACTTTCTAATCCCTCTTCCTCTCACGCATCTTTCCTACCCTCTCTTTTTGTTTCTCTCTTCCCATATTCCCACCTTTATAAATCTCTCAGTCTCTCTCTCTCTCTTTACTTCTTTATTGTCTCTTATGACTTTATTTTCCACAGTCAGATCTAACTTATTCTAGCACATCATACAGCTAGTGAACATATTAAAATAGTCCAATAGTATGTATGCTTTATTTCACCCCCCACTGCCCCTACTACCCCCTGTGAACTTCCTTCAAATGGGAGCAGATCCTCATCACACTTGCTAAGGCCAAAATACTGCTTCAATGGGCCCCAACATCATTCCCAGTTGCCTTCTAAATAGTGTAAACTGTGCCCTAGCAGGACTATTTGAGGCAATCTCCAACTACAGCCTCAAAGCAGGTTACCTGCCAGGTGAATGGAGGGTTGAAATGGTCATCCCTCTTTATAAGGGTGGACCATTAACTGACCCTGGGAACGTTAGACCAATCAGTCTGACAAGTCTAATATGCAAAGCCATGAAACAAATTATCATGGAAATGATCGACAAGGACATTGGCAATCTACAGACACTGGATCTGTGCCAGTTTGGCTTTATTAGGGGATGGTCTTGCCTAGTCACCCTGCTAGTCTTCTTTGAGAGGGCTACTAAGACAATGGATGAGGAGAAAATGGTGCATACTCCCTAGCTTGACCTGGCCAAAGAGATAAATACAATACTCCACTCAGATATTATTTGCATACTCTCAGAGCTAGGCATAGATTCACTGGATTACTGGCTGGCTCACAGACAGGAACCAAGAAGTCACAATTGGTGAGACAATGTCTACCAGGAGACCCATCACCAGCAGAGTAAGCCATACCTTTGTGTTGGGCCCACTACTGTTTGGAATCTACGTCTCAGAAGTCAAGGCTAATGTTAAAGGCCTCTGGCTCATCAAGTTCACAGATTACTGTAAATTAGGAGCAATCATAGATTCCCCCACAACATAAGCATCCTATAAAATGGTCTAATAGAAATAAATGCTTTTGCCAAAGTCATGGATTAAAATTCAGTGAGAAGAAATGCATTATAGTGCCCTTTGGGAGATCATCCACCCAAGCTAATTACTCCATTGATTAAACACCTATGAGAGTTGACCTGATAGTTAGGTGTCTGGGAAACTATATAGACAGTAATCTGGCATTCGACCAACATGTAGCCAAGGTAGTATGAAAATCATTCTATTTTGCCCAATTCATAAGCAAGTGTATGGCATCCAGGTGTAAGAAATTTATAGTACCATTCTACTCAGCCCTGATTAGACCCATCATTAAGTACAATTCCCCCTTTGCATGTACCTAATTAGGCCCTTGCAATAGTTGGAATCCACCAAATGCCCCAGACGAATCCAGGATATGAATATCCTATCATACACAGATCATCTTAAGGCCTTATCTCTGTACTCAGTCTTCTACAGGTTACTGACAGGTGATGTATGTCTGGCATATAAGACATCCTCTTGCACATCTGCAAAACAAAAAGTACCTGAATCACTAGATTCAGAAACCTGAACTTTGCCTATGATATAAATAGAATATGCTAGAGAGACTGATAAGTGTTTCAAATGATCCCTGCATTTCTGAATAAAGCCCACATAAACAGGAAGCAGAGTTCATCCCTGACTCTATTCAAACAAAACCTTGATCATTAGATGGAAAATAACAGATTCACCCCTAATCTAGCCCCTATGTCTCCGATGGACTGAGGTCAACAGTAAGTAAATTAATATTAAATTAATATACCCCCCACACATACCTTTCAACCTCTTTATGCAAAAAATATGGACAAAGCTGGATAAAATGTTTAAATATTGCTCTTATAAACTTGGAAAGTTGCTAGAGTAACAGGATTTGTTTTAATATTTATTTATTTATTTATTTTTTATTTTACATTTGTCGACTGGGCTAGTCTACTGGATATATGTCCATTTTTATTAGAGGCCCGGGGAGAAAATCATACATTTTCTGAAACATTTGAAGTCTGAAACTCAAATGTATGTCATTATTTAGTGAGTTAATTCCTGAGCTCATCCCAGTAATTTGCCAGAAAACCACATATTTTATGAGGAACAGGCCAAAAATATGAGCCAAAAATATGGACATTCTGCAAAAATTTATACAGTTGAGAGGTATTACCACACATAACCCTTAGCTACTTCCTTATTAACATACCCACCATATAGGCATCCAAGGTACTCTGGGTCAAAACGACAGGGTCACATTGCATGGATATGCTTATAAAGTCCTTGGTGGTCATTAGCCAAGTATAAATCTGTGAACCTATGAACTATAATATTTAAACTAATTATTTACTAACCAATTACTGTACCAACCAACTCTATGTTCCTATACTATACTTTAATCTCTTAGCCAATGTTAAATTGCACTATCTACTTATGTATATTTCTCTGATCGTTATTGCTTAGAGTTTGGAGTTTTTCTCTCCGGGCCTCCTCTGAAAATGGGCAACAACCCAATCAGAGTTTCCTGGTAAACAAATGTCAAAAAATGAAATAAATAAAAAATGCAAGTTGAAATAAATTATCTTTGAGAGATGTTGTAAAACCCCTGAGCACTGGGGATTCCTTTTGTTAGTAAGATGTACTTTCAAAATGTATAGAAATTGGGGGGGGGGTGAGAAATAAACTGAATATACCATACTATAGCAGTTATTCAAACTCTACATGTAGTACTAGAATATGATACCCTGTAGTAACCAGCAACAGAGGCTTGTTCAAGCTGCAAGCAATTAAATATGCAGTAGCCAAAGCAAGAAGAAAGAAGGACATGTACAACCATAGCCTGAAAAGCAGGAGGTACGAGGTGTTTGATTCAGGCAATGTTCCTGTAAAAGGAGCTGTATCATAAATCACCCTGTACAGAAACTAAGAAATTAATTTAGAATAAAAATAAATACAAAATAAGTGAGGCACAGCACCACATGATTGTCAAAGGGTATTAGTTTAACAGCCAGCATAAGAGACTGGTTAAATGATGATTAAGTGACTGGCTGCAGTTTAGCTACAGTAAGTCACACTATATGTATACTTTTATCTAATAAAGCCACACCCATTTCATAGGGCTTCAGCCAATAAAATGTCCAAGATAAAAGTTACTGATGTCATTCTGTTTGCAGAGGGACACTGGATCCTGCCCTTCTCATGTGACAGGCAGATTCTACAATACTTTTTTTTTTTTCTTAGTGTCCATAGTTCAATGCTTTATCTTGAAAGTGAAGGATATTGTTCTCTTGATTTTTAGACAGGATTTGCAATCTTAAAATATGCTTTTAAAATAAATATACTATAGTAGGATGCACAGCAATCTGTGTATTAAGTCTCCACAGCAAATATATCTCAGAAATCACATTGCTCTGATTTTACACAATCTACAAACAAGACAGCATGGTAGTTACACAATTAAATGAAATAAAAGCTGACACTTGCTTTGCATCAGTGCTGCTGCTGGTTGAACATTTTTATGTTTTATAAAACTGGTCTCTCTGTTTATGTCGAAGGCCATTCTTATATGCTGGAGTTTTGAGCAAAGACTTAAATGAAAGGCATCATTATTAAAGCAACATTCAGTTGTGCATTTCTCACCTCAACAACATATAAAAGTTAATTAATATAAAAATATACACTACAGATTAATTTCATGTACAGCGATTGCTGCAAACGTAATAATTTAAAGTGTGCTTTTGCCAGCAGAACCCTTTGGTTCTGCAAAAGCCTATTACAATATTTTTAATTTACCTTTTTCTTTTCCTTTTCTTTACAATAGTCCACTGAGAAAATAGAATGATTTCATACATGAACAGATTTAAAGATATTACAAATCAAAGTGCTGCTTATATGAGACTGTAAGAAATAGAATTTTATATTTTGCTAATCAACCAATTAAAATGTGATTAAAATGTGAGCTGACCTGAATCTAACCCATCTTGTGACTTGCTTTTCAACTTTGTTTCTTATCTCTAAGATTGGCCTAAACATGTCATTCCAAGGCCTCTAATGTTTATTTATCTCTAAGTTTAACCTTAACAATAGAAGAAAAGTTCACTTTAAGTCAACAGTATACCTTCAAGCAAACATCCTGACAATAAGAAGGACCAATTTAAGTTTACCCAAAATAAACATGTCAGATTACTTATCTCATACCAACATTTCATTAACAATAAGAGATAACACTGTAAGTCTGCTAAATGTAAACACTGAGATTAGATGGCTTATCTTCCATGACCATTTTATTCACAATAAGAACAAAACATCTGGTTATCTAGGTTTTTAGCTTGTCTTCTCATAGGAATTTGAGTAATAGTGGCAACAATAAAACAAACACTGTTGTCATTGTACATTTCAGGGGAGCAGGAAGGGTTAGGGGCATATTTTACTAATAAAGTATAAGCATTTAATGTATTAGATCACAATTCTCCAAGCTTGAGCACTCATCTAGCCACACAACAGAAAACAGTGTGTGTGTGTGTGTGTGTGTGTGTGTGTGTGTGTGTGTGTGTGTGTGTGTGTGTGTATGTGTGTGTCTCTGCATTTTATTAGTTCATCCATAGGCTTTAACTGTACATAGTCAGAACTTTAATCAAGTTTGCTTGAGTGAGTTTTGTTTCAGCAGGTATTTCATTTTATAGACCCAAAACTGTAACAGTTCCTTAGCTGAAAGCAATAGAACCTAACAATAGCTAACCCCTGGTTCTTTTGTGTGAGTATATCATCAGTGATATCTTCACAATCATCCACCTTGTACATGAGTTCATGCCTATAGCTGTCATAGATAATACATGCATTAAAGGGTGTGAGGTTTATATTTTGATTGTGTTATGCATAGCAATGGGAAATGTGTCAGAAGTGCCAATTTAAAGCTGATTGCTGAGCAGTCCTTGATGAGAACAGTGAATCATATCTGATGTGGAATCCATGACCAACACAGAATCCATTGGGAAATAAATTTAAGTTATATGTCATCATTATACCAATGATGTTGTAAACCTCTGCTCTTGAAAGGGTCATCTGGGGCAGTAGAAACATGATGAAGAGAGCATGATTTACAATGAAAGCCTGTAGTATTCCACAAATCAGAAGATGCAGCAAGGAGAAATCAAAACCCAAGACACTACTCTGAGCATAAAGAGATATAGAAAACAAAACAATCCCAGACACCTCCTTAGAGAATAACATAGTAATTGCATTGTAAATGGCTCCCACAATGATCTGTGTCAAAGGCTGCTGTGAGATCAAGGACAACCAAGACTAAACAATACATCTGATCTCATGTCATGAGGAGATCTTTAACAGCCCTAAGGAGGACCATCTCAGTATGATTTCTAGTTCAAAAAACAGATTGAAATGGATTGTAATAGTCACATTCCTTAAGACACAAGTCAAGTTGAACATATACAAAATCTTCACAAACCTTACAAACAGATAGAATCTTTAGGATGGGTTAGAAATTTTAAGGTCATCAAGATCTACAGCGTTTTTTGCGAACTGGGGTAACAAATAACTCATTCAGCAGCATTGGATAAATACTTGATTCCAAACAGGATGTAGTAATCATATATACAACATGATCTAGAACACCCAGACCAAGATATAATAAGCCTGAATTAACAAGAATCATGAAAATTATGTCAGGGATAAAATGCAATGGTGGACTGCCTAGCAGAAGAACACTGGATTACTTCAATGGATTATTACTCTGCCTGCTACTGTAAGAGATTATGTTTGGACATACATGCTTATTTTCTCATTTCAGTCCAACATAGTCTGTTTTTGCTTCACTTTTGTCTGCTGTCTAGCTCTGGTTGAACTATATTGATTATTTGAACTGTGACTGAACAGGTGGTATGGTTGTTTATGGCCACCTTGGTTCATATCTTCCCAATCTTTTATTTTCCATGGCAATGACTGGTTTGCTGGCATGTTTTTTGTTTGTCTGTGTGGTTGTAACTAGCAGTGTTGGTTTTTCCCACTTCTAGTGTGTCTGCTGACTTGATGATGAGGAGTTCATTTAGGTACTACACTGTTATAGCTCAGTTTATTATGTAGAGTCAAATGGAATATTAAAGCATTGCAGTTTAAAATCTTTGGTACTTTTTTATTATTGCCCTGATTGGTATTTATTTAACATTTGTTAACTGGGAAAGTCCGACTTGGAATTAAGCCAATTTTCAGTGGAGGCCCAAGGATAAACACTCCAGACAGGTGTCTTTGTAACACAGAAGGAAACCAGAGCACCCAGAAGAAACCCACACAAACACAGGGAGAACATGCAGACTCCACACAGAAGGCACCCCAGCTGAGAACTGAACCAGAGAACCTCTTGCTGTGAGGCAACAATACTACCGCTGCACCATAGTGCCATCCATATTGATCAGTTTGGTAGATCAGTATCCAAGAGAAAATCTTGTAAATGTCTATCAATATTTTTACAATTGTTCAAGTGATTTGGGAGTAACACTACTTGGTGTTAAACTACATTACTCAAGATGCTAAACAGACTGTGCTACACTGATAAAAGCTTTTGAGTAATAATATATCAGTCTTCCTGTTGTATGTTCAGTTGTATCTACTATTTACATTGGGCCTTTAGTTTAGTATTGTATACTGTGTTTAGCATGTAAGCACTGAAAATAACTTAAACTTGACCAGCTATCATATAATGTTTGCTTGAGGCTAAGACACAGTCATAATAACCAGGAAAAGTTGACTCAGTACAATGTGTGGTAGCAGCATCAGCTAGACCATTACCCTCCTCTGGGAGTACATTAGGTACCATAGTCATAGCTGTGAATGACAATGCCAATTAGGTGGCCAGACAGACAGATGTACTGCTGGCCAAGTTAACTATTGTGCAGATTTCCCTTGGTACGAAAAATGACTTTTGGGAGATGGCCAGCTGGTATGTTGAATTATGTTCATACATTTTAAGTTTGTCCTCCAGCAGGTAGATGAGTTAGCATCATTACCCGGGCTTGCATCCAGCCCATCAAAGAGTCTGGCACGTGGAATGCACCAAGGCCCATGAGCTACTAAGTGGAATAAACATACACATTAATGAGTAAAGATGTGCAGTGAAGGGGAAGGCCCAGCGAAAGGGACAAGGAAGGCCAGTGAAGAAGCCAGTGCTAAGTTATAGCCAGATCTGAGTCTGTCCCGATCACCTGTACTGGTATGTTAAGGTATCAATTTAGAATAAGACAGAGAATCATATGCGGCTAATTTAATAATCTTGTACAGCACTAATTTGTGATCTAGGGAAGCCATTCAATGAAGCTCACCTGTGAAATGAAGAGATGATAAGCCATCAGACCAGCTCTACATTCCACATACACATTAAGTTGGAAAAACAAGTCTAAAGTATGTCTAAAATAGGAGGTGGTAAAAGTAGTGACCTGAAGATACCCAGTTCTTTCATAATGTAGAAAAATACAGGGTGAAAGCCTCCTTGTTTACACAGAATTTGAAGTCACCTGTAGATTATAGGTTCATAGGTTCATAGGTTGGTACTAGGCTATCGGCCCTAAGGCCTATACAAGCCTAGCCATAACAATTCCCTGGAAATTTTTTCCCACAATATTTGCTTCTCTGGGCCCATATCTAGCAGGGCGACTGACATGATCCCCGGGGTGAATTTCCTATCTCCCATCCAATCATCAAGGTTCCTTTTGAAGAGGGCCAATGAGGTGCTCTGCTTGACATGTATGGGCAGTCTATTCCAGAGTATGGGGAGTCTTTGGGTCAGGAACCTATCCCTCCAGCATGTTTTGTTCATTGTGATGATAAGGTTTAGATCCCTGGAGCATGTGGCTCTGAGGGATTGGGATTTCTTTAAGTGGAGCATGTCCAACAGCTCAGGGTTTGACATGGCCTTGTATGTTAAGCAGAGATCACCTCTGAGTAGATGATATGCCACAGAGTATAGCTGGAGTTTTTTTAAACGGTCAGCATATGGCATCTGCTTTAGGCCTGTGATTCTTTTAGTGAGGTATTTCTGTGGCCTTTCCAGCTGTTACAGATGTCTTGTGAGGTACATACCAAATGGGGCATTATACTCTATAATGGGTCTAATGAGGGATGAGTACAGTGGGACAATGACCTCCTTTTTTCTGAATGAAAAGCCCTTAGTGATGAGGTGTGCCACGTAGAAGGATTTCCTGACTGTTGTGGCGATGTGGTTATCGAACGTGAGACCACAGTCCACTTGTGTCCCTAAGTCTCTCATCACACTTTCGATGTTTAGTGTCCTGCCACCTATGTGGTAGTTCATGGGTACATGTTTTTTCCAAAGGGGATGACTATACATTTCTTGGCATTAAGCTTGAGCCCATGGCTCTGGCACCAGGCATCTGTTTCTGTAAGGCCCTTTAGTAGAATATCCACATAATTTGGGGATTCAATAATGGCTCCCAGTTTGCAGTCATCTGCAAACTTTGTTAGCCAGAGTCCCTTAGTGTTGGCCTGTACTTCAGAGAAGTAGATGCCAAACAAGAGTGGTCCCAGGACTGAACCCTGAGGTACTCCACTTGTCACTTGTCTGGAGCTGGATTTGGAGTCGGCTACTTTTACAGTCTGGGTTCTGTCAGTAAGCCAGTTGGCAACCCATCAAGTCATGTAGGGATTTATGCCCAGCTTAGTAAGTTTATCTATGATTCCAGAGTGGGGGATGGTGTTGAAGGCCTTGACAAGGTCCAGATAGGCTGTGTGGGCCTCCTTACCCTCGTCCACAGCTCTGGAGACCGATTTGAAGAAGTCAATCAGATTCAGCAGACAAGATCAGCCCTTCACAATCCCAAACTGGGTGTGGTCCAGTGTCTGGAGGTTGCCAATGTCTTTGTTTATAAGTTCCATGATAATGCGTTCCATGCCCTTGCAGATCAGGCTTGTCAGACTGATGGGATGGTAGTTCCTGGGATCCAAGGTGGATCCTCCCTTGTGGAGCGGGATAACTATAGCTGTGCACCACTCAGTGGGCACGAAGCCTGAGGTGAGGCTATGATTAAACATGACACTTAGGTGGGGTGCCAGTTCATTTTGTAGTTCATGTAGTACACAGCCTGGGATGTCATCTGGTCCCATGGATGCTGTATTCTCAGCTTTGGAGAGTGCTGTTTCTACCTGTGTGGCTGTGATTATCGGAATTTGGCAATCTTTTGGTATTGAGATGGGCCCTTTAGGGGGTGAGAGGGGAGTGAAGTTGGCACTAAATCGATCTGCCAGGATATTGGCAATATCCTTGGGATCAGTATATTTAATGCCATTCTGTTGTAGCTCAGAGCAGATCTGAGCATTGCCATTTAGATTCTTGACATAACTATAGAATGCCTTGTGGTTGTCTTTGGAATCTTTGGCAATTTTATTTTCGTAACTAGCTTTTGAGGATTTTATGAGGGATTTCAGCTTCTTACTGTGGCTGGTGAGGGAGTTTTTTGCATCCTGGGATTTTCCTCTTTTCTGCAACAGTTTCTTCCTTCTATTGTATAGTTTGTTTATAGCAGGGGACCACCAGATTGGCTTCCTTTTTTTGGAGAGGAACATCTTGGTTCTATTTGGGATGGCACGATTCATGCACAAGTGGATGTGCTCGTACATTGCCTTAGTGTAGGATTCTGAACTTGAACTTCCAGATCCCATCCGTGTAGATGTTGTGAAGTTTTTCACTTCTGACTTCAGTAGCATGAAGTTGGCTTTGGAGAAGTTTTTTAAGGAGGTTTCCTTACTGTGGGGTGGGGGTGGGATGTAGATGTCAAGGGTGATTTGCTTATGGTCAGACCTGACCAATGAGGGGGTGACCACTGGTGTGGAGCATCTATCTCCCATGTTGGTAATGACCAGGTCTAAAATATTGGAGCCCCTGGTGGGACAATGGATTAGTTGATCCAGGGCGTTGGAATTTATGAATTCCAAGAACCGTTGGGAAAAGGAGTTGGTACCCGAGTAGTTTTCCCAATTAATGGCAGGGTAGTTGAAATCACCTAGTATTAGGGTGTTTGGTTGTATCTTAATATTTTCCAGTATGTTTAGGAAGGTGTAGTGAGAATCTTGGGGTATGGTGGGGATCTCTAGCAAGCTACAATTTGGATTGTAGTCTTACCTAGTGCTAGTTGCACCTGAAGAATTTCAGATGCATTGTGTTGGGCAACTAGCCTGGAGGTGTGAATATCCTTGGTGAATATGGACACTACTCCACCTTTAGTGTTTTGGTCTTGGTTTTGTGGCCGAAAAGTGTGGTAAGAATTGTAGCCTGGTATTGCAGGGGTGCTATCTGGAGCCTTGAACCAGGTCTCAGTCACTGCACAGATATCAATGTTCTCCATTTTTAGGAGTGCCTCGAGAGAGTGCATTTTGAGGTTTAGACTTCTAGCATTGAGTAGCATTACCTTCAGATTTTGCATGCTTGTATCTGTTACGGTGGTGGTTTTATCCTTTGAACCTTGCCTAAAAAAGGCACTATAGGGGTGGCAAGAGCTGTATCCAGTAACCTGAATCCCAGGGGTGACAGGTGCAGACCATCTCTGGCAAAGCATCATGGTTTGTTGATCATGTCTTCCCAGGCAGACAAATACTGGATCCCCTTTGAATGACACCAGAAGCTTAGCCAATTGTTGAAGTCAATCATTTTGTCCTTATACTGTGGTATCATTCTGGGCAAAGGCAGGATGCTACTCAGGGCTAGGGTCATACCTGCCTGGGTCACATGATCCAAGAGCTCTTCCATGTCTCTTTTCATGTAGTCCAGGGAGGTACATCTCAAGTCATTTACTCCAGCATGGACAATAACAGAGTCAAATTTGTACTTGTTGTGGAGTAACTTGAGTGCATGCATTATGTGGTGGATCCTGGCACCCGACAGGCAGCTGACTGTAATTTTCTCCTTGTTCAGCCTGGTGAGTGGGACATCAGTGTGCCTGACTATAGAGTCACCTATGACTAAAGTGTTGGGTACATTGTCTTGCCTTAGGAGCTGTTGTTGGGTGGCACACTGGTGTTGTGAGCTATGTGTCACTTTGGTCGTGACTGGTGTTTGTTTGCGTTTCGGCTTCGGAGGTCCTTGTTGCTTGGGCAGGTTAACGTTAAGGGCCTCCACATATGTGGGTTTTGTGTTGCTATGTTTGGGAGTTGATGGTGTGGGTTTTGAAGGGCTATGAGTTGCTAGAGGTGTAATGCAGGTGTTAAGTCTTCTCCTCTTGACTGTCCAGCACAGTCTTGATCAGAGAGAGCTTTGCTTCCAGTTTGGCTATGTAAGTGCATCTCTCGCAGGTTGTAGTGTTGGGTGGTAGGAGGAGAGGATTGTCTGTGTACATGAGGCAGTTGCCGCATTGCCCCAGTATGCCCAGATTCACCAGGTAGACAGGAGAAACCACCGGAAGCTGACCCTTGGACATGCCTGTTTAGATGTTTTTTTATAAGGTTTAAGAGCTGTTTTCCCTTACCTTTGCAAGGCACTTTGCAATTGTAGGCTGTTTAGTGCCTATGATTAATTTCTCCTTCTGGACAAGGAGAACTGAGTGCTTGTATCAGTTTCAGGCTTCCTAGTGCTTTCCAGCAGGTTCTAGAGCAAGTGCTAGTCACAGGGGTTCAGATTTTAGTGCTACTACTGAGAAACCAGCTACTTTTAAGGGAAAATTTGAAGAGCAGACTTTCTGGAACCTTGAATAGTTTAACTGTAGCCTCGTAGTGATGCACGATGTGAAAAATGTGCAAACACATGCATTTTTAAGCCAGAAAGTTGAAAGGGATAGACATCAGCCCAAAAAAGCTAATAAAATTACAATTTCAGAGCTGGAAACCACTCCTCTAGTGTTAGATAGGCAGTACAATGCTCACCAGTCCCACCGGTAAGCAGTAGGACTTCCCTCTGCCACAGCAAGGTCTGAATAGCTCTGAGCACAGAAAATAAAGTCCCGAGACAAGCAAGGCCTGGGATATGGACTGGCTAGAAAATATGGGAAATGAGCAAACAAGATAGTATATATATATATATATATATATATATATATATATATATATATATATATATATTTTTTTTTTTTGTTGTTGAAACAGGCTAAACAATGCAATAATACAGTAAATAAACACATAAAAGTCTAACACACTTGAGTGTGTAGTCCTAAACAGTAAATGCAATTAAAACTCTACAAAATTAGCAATTTAAAACTTTTTAAATGAAGCAAGGCAAGTGCACAACTGAAAAACAATTTAAGTAGCAGTAATACAGCAGAATAAGTAGCTAGTCTACATATACAGAAAAGTCTATATATACAGAAAAGCAGCTAAAACACACAAACACTTCAGATGCAGTGCAACCTAGAGCACTTGAGTTGTAGCAATATTAAGGCAATTACAGTTATAATAAATGCAATAAAATATACTCTATATTTCCAAAATGTTTGAGAAGCACAGTCAGAACATAAGGAAATTCAGGCAAAATTTTTTTTTTTTTTATGATGGCCCATTTATGATATGATTTCTGTATGCTTGGTATGTGTCATTTCTAAGCAGTGAACTTTAGCGTATACATTGTTTAGCAAAAGTTTATTTATTTTTTCAGAAATATTTACCTGGACTAATAATAATTGTTTGTCTTTTTGGTTTTTCCCGGTTAGGGGTCACCACAGAGGAACTCCGGTCCACTAACGAATGGCAGTAGATTTTTATGGTGCCGAGTTGCCAGCCCGACACCCAACCTTCAGTGAAGGCACGCCCATTCACGCATGTCTTTCATAGGCCACAATAATAATAATAATAATAATAATAACAAAACAACAATAATAATAATAATAATAACAATAATTATTATATAGTTGACATATGCCTATACTGACAACGTGGGAACTGTAAAAAAAAAACAGGTTCCTAGCACTGGGGTGGAAATTTGAAAAACCTTCCACATGTAGTCTAGTAAAGAAAAAAACAGTGCTGTACAGTACTAATCCTGAAAACAATTACCTTGTAGTGGGTGTGTCTGTATGCATATATGAGTGTGTGTATGTGTGTGTGTGCGTGTGTGTGTGTGTGTGTGTGTGTGTGTGTGTGTGTGTGTGTGTGTGTGTGCGTGTGTGTGTGTGTGTGTGTGTGTGTGTGTGTGTGTGTGTGTGCGTGTGAGAGAGAAGTCAGGCCAAAGGCGACATACGCAAAATCATAATACTGTTCATGGACTGACTGACAAACAGAAAACATAAAAAAGGAACAGCAGGAGGTTAAGTACATTACAGTTCTGTAGGCACCACATGCTGTGGTACACAGGGTAATTCCTGATCTCTTCAGGGAAACATCAGACTTTGATTATTTAAGATGGTGACACACTGACTATGTAGGGACCAAACCATTTAACAAAGATTGGAGTTTTGTCTAATAAGAGAAATAAACAGTTCAGACATTAATCATATATTTTTATTGTGCTTGTGTTAAGTCACTGAAAGATGAATTGCTTATTGCCTTATGTTTGCTTAACTGAATTTGAGTATGAGTTCCCATTGTTTAATTTTGTTTTACCTAGTAGATCACTGATTACAAACTAATAAATAAAACATTTATTACAAAGACGATTTTATGTTATATGTGATACTATGTTTGAAGTACATTTAAAGACAGAATAGGATCCTAAAATTCAGAAACAAAACAATACCGTTTGGCAGCTATGTGTGTGTTTCTGTATGGAATTACTACTCTTGCTACAGCATATTTCCTTTAACAATAAAATGCAGACATCATGGCAGGTATCAAGTTGCAGTCTTTTGTGCAGTACTTGCTAAACCCTCTGCATAATACATAACGCCGAGTTTTCATTTTTTTTTTAATGCCGCAGTATGTAAATGCTAAATACTGAAACAATTTCATACATATTTCTACACAGCTTCCTTGCTAGGAACATTTTGGTTCATGAAATCTTTTTAAAGGGCATCATCCTTTCTTAGTCTCCTTGACATTTGTTTCTTTCTTCCATATGATTTAGAAACATACCCTGACCTTCCTCGTACAAAGGAAACAGACTTCCTGTACACGTTTCACACACTTCAATATTAATGTCTACTTTAGTCTCAGATTCTCTCTCTCTCTCTCAGTCTTTCTCTCTGTAACAAACACACACACACACACACACACACACACACACACACACACACACACACACACACACACACACACACACACACACACACTACATGAATCCATAAAAGAAAAAAATTTCTTAAATACCCCTAACAGGATATTGCTTAGTGCTCCAAAACTTCGACCACCATTTCTGTTCTCAGTCCAGAAGAAAAAAGTTTAGTGTTTCAGAAGGTTTGCTTTTGTATAGGAAAATACTGATAAAAGTTGTGAATCATATAAGCAATAGAGAACAGTTTGAAGTGGATTGCATGTGGTGTGGTATAGCTTCTTTAGTACTGTTGGACACGTTTATCCACTGCAAATTCCATGTTAAGCTGGAGTGGTTTATAAGCACGTGTGTATTCAAGTGCCTGCAGATTGGAGTGGAGGAAGGATTCAGTCATAACTCCCACACACACACACACACACACACACACGCACACACACACACACACATACACACATTTATATATGTGTGTGTGTGTGTGTGTGTGTGTGTGTGTGTGTGTGTGTGTGTGTGTGTGTGTGTGTGTAATTACTGATGAGTGGGGGATGGTAACAATGACAAAAAGTAATCATATGTAATCTTCAGAACTGTAACTTTAACTAAGGGCACTAACAACCTCTTGATATTCAGTCTTCTTTTTTGCTATGTGTGAAATGAAGAACAGTATCTGATGGAAAAGCTATGACAGATCTTGCATTCACTATTCCTAATTTGAATACAGGGACTGATCAGAGCTCATTTTTCTATGTTAGCACATGGGAGTGAAGACCTGCTGTTTGGGAGACACATAATAAGAATCCTGCATTTATCTGTTTCTTTCTGTTTTCATGAGGGTAGACTGGCAATGTTCAGCTAGAGATTAAACACACTGCAGCTAATAAACTATGCTCTGTCTGAACTGCGTGACAAAGTTTCTTCAAAACATTTCTTTGAGGATGATTCTAGTCTAATATGTCTCGGCTTATGTTTTGCCCTATGAAAACTGTACCACACCCTCAGTGATTTATTAGTAATCCTTCATGTCTTAGTAAATTCTAATGCAGAGGACAGAAATTGTCTGCTGTGGAAAGCATATGTAGTCTTTCATTAAAAATTTTGAATGAAGAAAAATACAAACTGCAGGCCATTTATGCTGAAGTCTGGAAAATGAATGAAAACAGAATTTACATATCACTGTACTATAAAATATATAAACAAAATATTTTGCAAGCATTTTAATGGCAGCCCACCAACAGGATTAAACAATGAGACTGTTTCCAGTACCAGCACCTATTACATGTCTTATAAATCTGTCCTTTGCCACCTGCCTTGTCCTTCTTTCTCTAGTGTTTGATTTTAGCCCTGCTTCATTCTCTCTTCCAGTGCAGTCTTTAAAGCTATGTGACATCTTGTAGGATTCAAAACATCAAGGGGTCATTCTCTAGAAGTATTAACCAGCTAGATGCCACTGCAAAATTTACAAAGTAAGTGTTCCTACAGCAGGATTACAGTCATGAAGGATTCCCACAAAATGAATATATATGTGCATAGGTTCATAGGTTCATAGGTTTATACTAGGCTATCTGCCCTAAGGCATTTATAAGCCTAGCCCAAAGTTTTGTGGCTTACGCCACCCCTTATATGAAAAAATACTGTACCCATTAGTTTGTTGTGCCTCTGTCCAGCAGTGACACAGAGATGATTCCTGGGGTAAACCTACAATCTCCCATCCACAGGTCAAGATTTCTCTTGAACAGAGCCAGCGAGGTGCTCTGCCTCACATGGACCGGGATTTTATTCCACAGCATAGGGAATCTCTGAGTGATAAATCTATCCCTCCAGCACGTCCTATTTATATCCATGCTAAGGTTTAAGTCGCTTGCTCTAGTGGTTTTGGTGGATTTGGATTTTTTGAGGTGGAGCATGTCCATTAATTCCGGGTTGGACATGGCCTTGTATGTCAGGCACATGTCACCTCTGAGCAGATGGTATGCGACTGAATAGAGCTGGAGTTTCTTCAATCTGGCAGCATATGACAGATTTTGGAGTCCCTTTATCCTTTTGGTGAGGAACTTTTGGGGTATCTCCAATTGCTGCAGATGTCGGGTGAGATACATCCCGAATGGGGCATGGTACTCGATCATTGGTCTGATAAGTGAAGAGTACAGGGGAACAATGACCTCACTAGATCTGGATGTGAATCCCTTCATGATCAGGTGGGCAATGTAGAAGGTCTTTCTAACCACTTTAGCAACGTGAGTGTCAAAAGAAAGGCCACTGTCAACCTGGGTCCCCAGGTCCCTGATAACCTCTTCTGTGCTTAGTGGATTGCCACCTATATGGTAGCTTGGGGTTACCTTGTTTTTCCTGAAGGGTATGACTATACATTTTTGGCGTTTAACTTCAGGCCATGGCTCTGGCACCAGCTATCTGTTTCCATGAGTCCCTTCTGAAGGATATCCATGTCCGATGCACTTTCCACTATGGTGCCCAGTTTGCAGTCGTCTGCAAACTTTGTCAGCCAAAGTCCTCCCATGTTGGCCTGTACTTCTGAGAAGTAGATGCCGAACAATAGGGGCCAAGGACCGAGCCCTGTGGGACACCACTTGTGACCGGCTTGGAGTCTGACATAGCGCCAGCAACTCTAACCCTGTGGGTTCTGTCCTTAAGCCAGTTTGCAACCCATCTTGTGACATATGGGTTTACATTTAAGCTGGTAAGTTTTTCTACAATACCTGAGTGGGGTATTGTGTCGAAAGCCTTTGCAAGGTCAAGGTAGGCTGTATGGACTGCCTTTCCCTCATCAATGGCCTTGGTGACTGTTTCGAAGAAGTCGACCAAGTTCAAAAGGCATGATCTGCCCTTGAAGAAGCCAAACTGGGTCGGGTCCAATGTCTGCAAGTCCCCTATATCTTTGTTTATGAGCTCCATTATGATCCTCTCCATATCTTGGCAGACTAGACTTGTTAAGCTTATGGGGCAGTAATTACCAGGGTCCGTAGAGGCACCACCTTTGTGGAGTGGGACCACAGTTGCCGTATGCCACTCCTTGGGCACGTATCCTGTGGTAAGGCTGAGATTAAACAGCTGCCTTATGTGCAGGTTTAATTCCTCATTTAGCTCATGTAGCACACAGCCGCTGGGATAGTTATCTCTCCTTTAGGGGGGAGAGGGGGTGAAGTTTGCACTGAACCTGTCTGCCAGTATGTTGGCAATGTCCGTGGGTTCAGTGATTTTTGTATCATTTTGGACTAATTCTGAGCATATCAGGGATTTTCCACCCAGGTTCCTAACATAGCTGAAAAAGGCCTTATGATTGTCCTTTGAATCCATGGCAATTTTTCTCTCAAAATTGGCCTTAGTTGATTTTATGAGTGCTCGTATTTTTTTACTAATAATGATCAGGAGTGACTTCCCTTTTATGGATTTTGTTCTATCATGTAATAGCTTTCTCCTCTTATTGTAAAGTTTGTTAATGGCTGGGGTCCACCAGACTGGACGTTTGCCCTTTGTGGAAAGAGTCTTGGTTTTATTTGGGATTGCCTGATCCATGCAGTCCTGGAGGTGTTCATAGAAGGCATTTGTAAGGGCTTCCTGAGCTTGGGGTGTGGTTTCCACTGGCTCAGGGGCCTTGAAGGATACCACACCAGTCCTGAGTAGTGTGAAGTTTGCTTTAGAGAAGTTCTTCACTGTGGTCTTTTTGTTTGGGGTGGCGGCGGGATGTGGATTTCCAGTGAGATTAGTTTATGATCAGATCTCACCAATGAGGGATATACTTCTGGTGTGGAGCATTTTGTCCCCATGTTTGTGATAATGAGATATAGTATATTTTCTCCTCTTGTGGGAACAGTGACTAGCTGTTCCATGGCATTTGAATTTATGAACTCCGGGAACCGTTGGGCTAGAAAGTTAGGGCTTGAGTAATGTTCCCAGTCTATATTCGGGTAGTTGAAGTCACCCAATATGATGGTGTTTGGAGATACATTTATACCCTCCAGTGTCTTCAGGAAGGCTGTGTGGGGTTCCTGAGTTTGAGAGGGTGGCCTGTAGCATGCTACAATTTGTAGAGCAGTTTTGCCTATGGTTAGTTGCACCTGGATGGTTTCCGAAGCTTGCATTGCCACCAACCTGGAGGTGTGGGTATCCTTTATGAATATGGATACACCCCTCCTTTTGTGGTGTGGTCCGGGTTTTGGGGCCGGAACGCATGATATGAGGTAAAACCTAATAGTGCTGGGGTGCTCTCAGGAGCCTTGAACCAGATTTCAGTTACAGCACAGACATCAATGTTCTCCATACTGAGAAGGGCCTCGAGTGCGTGCATTTTGAGATTTAGACTTCTGGCATTGAGCAGCATTACCCTCAGTTTCTTCCCATTTTTGTTTTCTAGGGTGGTAGATTTAGAATTTGAGCCTTGCCTAAAAAAGGCACTATGGGGGTGGCAAGAGCCTTAGCCAATATCCGGAATCCCAGGGGTGACAGGTGCAAGCCGTCCCTTGCGAAGCAGCATGGCTTGTCAAGCATGTCATCCCAGGCAGACAGACACTGGATCCCTTTTGAATGACACCAGACATTAAGCCAATTGTTAAAGCTGATCAAATTTGTCTCTATATTGTGGCATCATTCTTGGTGAAGGAAGGATACTGCTCAGGGTCAGGGTCATACCTGCCTGGGCTACATAATCAGAGAGCTCCTCTATGTCTCTTTTCATGTAGTCCAGGGAGGTACGTCTCAGGTCATTCACACCAGCATGGACAATGACTGTGTCATATTTGTACTTGCCGTGGAGTGACCTGAGTGCTTGTGTTATGTGGTGGATTCTAGCACCCAATAGGCAGCTTACTGTGACCCTCTCCTTGTTCAGCCTGGTGAGTGGGACGTCAGTGTGTCTGACTATGGAATCACCTATGACAAGTATGTTTGGTGTTGTATTTGGCTTTAAGGGCTGTGACTGCTTTGCACACTGATTTTGTGGTTTATGTGTTGCTTGTGGGGTGTCTTGAGGTAGCAGTTGTTTGGGTGTCTGCTTTGGAGGCCTCTGCTGTTTAGGTAAATTTTTACTCAGAGCCTCCGATTATGTCTTTGTGTGTTTATGTGTTTGATTCAGTGGTGTAGTAGCATTATGTGAGGCTGGTTTTGTGGTGTGTGTAGTTGCCTTCTCCTCCTGTCTGGTCTTGCCAGTCCTGAGTTGAGAGAGCTCAGCCTCCAGTTTGGCTAAATAGCTGCATCTCTCAAGTATTTGTGTTATGTGGGAGGAGGAGAGGGTTGTCTGTGTACATGAGGCAGTTATAACATTGCCTCAAGACTCCCAGATTCACCAGCTGGACTGGAGAGGAGATTGACAACTGACCTTTGGACATGCTAGAATAATATTGGGAATTCCTTAATAATTGAAAACAAGGGCCAGTGGGGAGTGAGGGTGTAGTGTTTTTAATTTTTAGTGCTGACGTATATAATTGCTTTAGTGAGCAAGTGCCAGGTAACTTGAGTGCAACGTGTTACAAGTAACTAAATGCAAAAACGACAAACAGTAACTTTCTTTCAAGTGAAACAAGGAACTAAGTACAGTAAGCAATGCAGATATCACTAGTGATCCACAGAAGCACTGAGAAGCAGTCATAGAAATATGACTATGCAGTCATAGAAATATTAGATGTGGTCAGAAACCCCAATAAAATTAATTAGGTCAAGTAACCAAGCAAGTCAGTCAAATGCCTTTAGTAGGATTCAGTAAATCTGAGCCCTGCAGAAATTACTTAGAGTCCAGCATTCCCTTTAGGATTAATTGAATCATGGAATCCCTCAGCAGGACTAAAGTATTTAGAAGGCCCAAGCAGGGGTCACAGAATTATAGGACATAATGTGATAGAATCAGGAGTTCCATCTGGATAAACAGGATCAGGAAGCTTATTACAAACATAAGAATTCAGGAGGCCTTTCAGCATTTAATAGATAAGATAATAGACAGGAGTACAACAGCATAATTAGCAGACTACTGCAGACACAGCAGTATTAGTGGAAAGAATGTCCTGTAACCTAATAATTGAGCTTTTCAGAGCTCAGCAGGATTAACAGAATAAATAACTATTAATCTACATCATTGAACTAATTACTCTATAGACACTCTGAATTTATTTTTCAGTAAGAGGTATGTGACTTTTTTTTACAAAATCACTGATTACAATTCCTGAAATCATTTACTCTAAGACATTATTGCACATCAGATACTTGCTATAGAAGGTTTTGTATAATCTTTTGTTATTGTGACAGACTCTTGACAAAAATGACGAGACAACCTGAGCAGTTTTTTTTTTTAGTAGTGGAGCACAACAACTGCTGGTTTGCTTCTGTCTTAAACAGTCTTCCTTTACAGAGAAAGAAGTGGGCACTTGCAGTGTATCAGCATTGCATGTGCCTCCACAATCCATGTGAATCTGTGCTTTGTCAGATTTCCTCTGAATTTTGCTATGGCATTCATCCATTCGTGCTGTATTTTCCATCTGTGTGTCTTCCTACTCATTACCCCATTTCTGTCTCACCTGGTACCTACATCATCAACATCTCCTTTTGTGTTTATAGCATGTACCTTTATATACCTTTTATGATCATCTCCTCTACACAGCCACGTTTTCTTAATGAGATACCACAGTTGTCACCATAACTGCCCCAAAGTGGGCAACGAATGAGGAACAGCTGAAGCTCTGTGTACTCCAGGAGGAGAAGAGTGAGACAACAGAGGCACATCCCTTCACTTGCTCTTCTGTTGAATTTTTTTAGGTCTCTCATTTTTAGCCCTCTTGTATTATTGTGATACCCATCATACCTTGCAATCAAACACACTGATAGTCCAGCTTTCCTCCTTGACTAGTGGCCGTGATAAGGAAAACACTTCACCTGGTTCAGCAAACACTGAAAACACTGACTGGTGTCAGAGAACAAATGTAGGCATCATCTTATGCACCATCTAAATGACTGGGCAGGATTTTCTGAAAGCACAAACTCCCTGGAAACAAGCTTGTAATGATATTAGCATATTGTCTGGCATAAGATGTCTGTTTATTTGCTTAAAATGTTTAAGGTATGCAGACTCACTTCCAAGTATCCACCAGGTAAAAGACTTTCAGCAGTAAGCTCTCTGTCCCCTGGAGCAGGACAGTCACCTGTTAAATTAAAAGTCCAGCTTACACCTCCTGATTCCACTCCTAACAATCAGGCTCCTAATGCAGACACTATAGATATAATATTTTTCTCTGGGGCTACAAGCTAGCATATTCATACAGTTCTTTTGATGTTTTGTGATATATGTACTCCACTGATTAGGTGCCAACAGTGCAGGCTACGTAGGATACAGCAGCTTTCCACAGAAACAAGTGAAGGGTGGCGTGAAACCACATACATGAAGAAAAACGTTTCTACTGAGGAATTCATAGTTAATATGGTAGTGCCAGGGGAGGTATGGGATAGGAATGCTAGGTGCCAGACGGTTACCATGCGTGGGATGACCAGAGATAAATTCTCTGAATGACTGTGGCAGTTACATAGGAAAAGAATCATGATAATTGTCCCTCCCTAAGAACTAATAACTCCACTGAGAAAGAAATAAGAACAGCACAAAATGTGTTTGTGTAGCTGTGGAGTGGCCATGGTCAGCAGGCTATATGGCAACATTTCCTGTGGTGCTATCTGTGCAAGGAATGTGTAAAGTTAGAGTTGTTCTACCAAGGCAGTTACCATTTTACATTGGATATGGTGCAGAATTGATGCAGAACTCATGGTCTGAGCTGTACTAGAGTCACTTGGAGGAATTCACCAGTACACTTGGTTTACAAACTTTATTTGTAAGCATTTAAGCAAGACCAGGAGAAGACAGTGATAGTTCAGAGTATCTGTAAAGTAAACACAGTAATAAAAGTAGTTGATAAGAATACAGAAAGCTCTAAACCCTAAAAGGCATGAAGGAAAAATTAGAATATGAAGTGGCAGGCTTGCTGCAAAACAGGGGTTAATGAGCACCAGTGTTCAAATTTGACATAAACATATTGTGACATGAAAGGTGCAACAGATGAGCACTGCCAAGCTATTATGGCAACTACAGAAACATATCAACCCACAAGCATTTACACGTTAGCACTTTACTATTATCAACAAAGCAAGACTGGAAGGAAATGATTCACTTTCTACAGGAAAAAAAAAGACAGAAAGGAGAAAAAGGCAGAACTTGCCTTCCTGAAGGTAGGAATTGACATTACAGTTGACAAAGGAGCAGTCTGCAGATCTTTTATCCCAGGGGCAGGAAAGGCTAAAGGCAATAATCAAACGAAAGGTCAGATATTGTGAATAGGGATACAAATACACCACGCATTAACAAAAGAACTATACTACACCTGTACATGGGAGGAGAATCACCTATGACCTGTGTGGAGTATGCATCAGCTGGTTTGTGTTTTCAGCAATCCAGTTAAAAAATCTAATGTCAAATGAGGAAGGATAAATGCAGATATAGATGCAATTAGCTATATAGGAAATTATGACAGTCAAACACTGTGTCTTTGTCATATATGTAAGTACAGGTTTAAACTATATTAATGTAAGCTTTTGTGTAGCATGGAGATTCTGCTAGCTCAGGGTTTAGTCTTATTAGCATACAGTCTGATATATTACTTACTATAAATCATCTGTTTGCTTGTACATCTAAATTGCCTATCTACCCATCACATTTACCTTTTCACCTATGGCTCACTTATTAGCTGGGAAATGTCCACAACAGTCCAACTCACAAATCTGATTAATAGCAAAATTAAATTGAGTATTAGAATGTAGGCTAATTAATTGTAGAAAACTGCAAAGTTCTTTAAAAAGTATCAAATAACATTCTACAAGGTAGATGTATGAGTAAAATCACAACTGCTATCTTGGAGTTAATAACCATTTAAAAAAGAAATAACACAAAATGGCATAGTCCTCAAATAAAACAGCAGTGAAGATTAAGAGATAAAATGATACATTTAGAAAGTGTGATAAGTAGAAAGGAGGAGGGAAATGAAAGCGAACTGTATCAGAAAAAAGAGAAACAATGTAACAAAGATCAAAGGTTAAGAAAGAAAATGCAAACTCCATTTGGAAGCAAGTAAAACAGCTACATCAAAGGGAAAACAAACTAAGACAAAAGATAAGCAAAAAGATGTGAGCACTGATAAAACGTTGTAGGTAGAGATTACAATGTCAATGGAAAAGAAATTAGACAAGAATGCATCTTCTTTCAGTCGGGTTTGATATTAGTGTACAACATAAGAAAGAGCTTTACAGGTGTCCAGATGTAGAGATGGACTATCTGCAAAAAAAAAGAAGTTAGTGTCGGCTTAATCCTTCCTCAAGGCTCAAGGATACATTCACATGCAGAAAATGTCATAATAAAAGAAAAATGAAGACAAGTGTACTTCTCCAGAGATTTAAAAAATTGTTCCAACCTGGCAAAAGTAAAATTCCTGCACTGATGATAGAAATCTTGCTACCTGCCCTGATCTTGGTAGCCTCACTATGTTAAAAGGAAATAGTAGTCCACAAAATGTTAAAAAATAAGGTGGTAAGCCAGACAGGAGGATAAGAAACAAATAAGAGGACAACAAAAGATAAGGATAGGAACAAAATAATGTTTTGCTTCTATTATGTAATAAACTTAGCATTTTTGCAAAGAAGAGAAATAACGAAAGCATAACAAATACAATTCATAAAAAAATATTGCTCTAAAGAAATGACAACCATTACAAATTCTAATGTAAGATTCTTAATCAAACAAATTTAAATAAATTGTACAGTAGAAGTTAATTAAAATACCAAATCATAAATAAGCAACACCATCATTATAACTGTTGTTGCTATTATTTTCTCTAATGTGAATGGACTTTCCCAGTTAACAACTGCACTAAATAAATAAATAAATACAATTAAATAAATAATTGGTTGGTTCCTGTGAATGCTCGTTGTAAACCAAACATCCCTAAAAGGGAGAATTCTGACACAAAACAAAATTTAATGTAATAAATCAGTGTAATCATACCTATTAAAAATAAAAGCTACAGACAAATGTTCTGTAAGCTACTGACTGGATATCAGTACTAAAGGTGTGTCAAAGTAAAATTTCAGAAAATTTAAAGACCCAGTGATTACAGAGAGGGAGAGAAAGAGCAAGGAACTCAGAAAATAAAAAAAAATAAATTCTTAGAGAAGACGTGAGTAACCTAAGGGAAGATTTTATCACTTTAAAAGAAATGGACAGAATCTATATGAAAAGGGCCTGCAGAAAGTGACTAAGACATAGACTGTCAGAAGATTAACAATACAAATAAGTAGCCATATTTGGAACCCAGTTCACCCCAGGGATCACTCCAGTTGCCCTACTGGATAGGCGCACTGTGAACTAACATCAGGTGGCACGGTGCCTGAGCAATTTTTTTGGGCTAGGCTTGTAAAGGTTCCAGGGCTATTAGCCTAGTACACACCTATGAACCTATGAACCTATGATTTACCTTTGAGGAAAACCTTTCAAGTTCACTCTAAAATGACAACATTCTTTTAAATAACAGGCAAAACCATATTTCAACTTAAAAGCGAAATAGAAAGCCACTATTTGGCCTACCGATTATAACTTGTCTCCCCAAAAACATATGTTATATATAAGAATTGATGCAGACAGAGCTCATGGTCATTTAGATAAAAAAATCAGTCAGTGTGGTAGAATAGATAGGCAATGAAAGAGAACCATATAACACCAATGATCTTCTTCTGCTATTCAAAGCCATAATAGAGAGCTGTAAAAATGCCATAACCTCAACATGGCATAGCTAGAATACAAAAAATGACAGCACTCCACACATTAATACATTATATTGGAATAACTGTGAAAAATTCTCATGCCACTTTATACATGAGATACAAAAAGGGCCAGATGGCTAACCCAGGTGAAAAATATACAAGGGTGATTCTTTTTTTACTGGTGCTGTCTTCCTTGCTGCCAGTCCACTGAGTATTTTTTAATTACTCCATGTATATAGTTTGTATTCAAGAAAACAGTCCTAGAAAGTAACGTTTCACCCAATGTTTTGTGGATGGTGGCATAGTGGTACAATGGGTAGCATTGTTGATTCACAGTAAGAGCATCTCTATGTCAATTCTAGAAGAGAAGGCCTTCTGCCAGTCTACATGTCTTTCCTGTGTTCATATGATTTCCCTGGTTACTCTGGTTTCCTCCCACATTACAAAGACATGTACTAAGTGGACTGGACACTCTAAAGTGGCCATTGGTGCGAATGTACATGTGTGTGTGTGTGTGTGTGTGTGTGTGTGTGTGTGTGTGTGTGTGTGTGTGTGTGTGTGTGTGAGAGACATGGAAGAACAACAGTGGCAGGGCTAGCCAGTGTGAACATTGGCTGTAGATGATGGTCACTGTTGATGTGACACCCAAACCATATCTGTAAAAATGTGAAATGGCATTGTGGGTGGATGGTTCTAAAACTATATAACTTATCTGACAAAAAATTGAATTTGCAATTGTAATCACTAAACACCTTTTCAGATGGTATAAGAATGCTATTTCATCTTAATAAAGAAATAAGCAGGAAAATGGAAACATCAAGAAAATATCCTAAATGAGGAAGGATAAATAAATAATTGGAACATTACAGAAAGGAAAAATACCTGGGGAAAATAAAGGGTCCACAATATAACATGAAAAAATAATAACAAAGCTTAGTACAGAATTTTTTAGCATATTAACACTAATCCTGACAACTAGTTTGAAACATTGGAATAAAGTTCAAAGTATAAATCACCTTGCCCTCCATGTTCTATGCTACAAGTTTGGAATGATTGACTAACCCAAATAAGGGTGAATCACTTAGCAAGGACAACAAGAAAACTTCTTTGTTCATAGGTTCATAGGAGATTTCTTGGCTAACAGCTTAAGGGACCTTACAAGCCTAGCTAATATAACCCAATTTTGCACTATATGGCCCCTAAGGGCAAGAGGATGGCATGGAGTTGTGCCTGTGCATTGAATATCTTTCAGACTGCCCCTGTCCAGAAGGGACATGGGCACTATCCCAAGTGTGCATTTGCAATTCCCCATCTATTGATTCAAACTATATTTGAAGAGGGCCAGGGAAGGGCTCTGCTTAATGTGAATAAGAAGCCTATTCAAATGAAGGGGCAATCTCTTAGACATGTTTGTCTCTCCAGCATGTTTTGTTTGAGACGCTGACTAAGCTTAGGTCCCTGGATCAGGTATCAGGCGACCGTCATGCTGTTTGACCTTAGGATGTGTAGCAGCTCCATCTGGTCTGGATTTGTGAGTGCCTTGTAGATCAGGCATAGGTTATCCCTTAATAGTCACTAGGAGACAGAGTAAAGGGATAGGGCTTTTAGTCTGTCTCCATCATTCATGTTGGTTAAACACAATATTTTCTTTGTGAGGAACCCCCTAGTTCACTCTGGCTGCTGTAAGTGCCTAGTCAAATACATGCTAAATGGTGCACTGTACTCAATTATTGGTCCAATGAGAGATGAGTACAGCAGGACTATAATTTCCATGGATCCGGATGCCATTCTATTACTTATACTGTAAGTTGCACCACATAAAATGATTTCCATTCCACTGTTGACACATGGCAGTGAAAGCTCAGGTTACTATCTATCTGTATACCTTGATCACTTACCTCTGCATCTACTTTAAGGTGTGTGCTATTGATGTTGTAATGTGTAGGGGTACTTTAATTCCCAAAGGGTATGATAATGCATTTTTTGCATTTAGTTTTAGACCCTAGTTCTAGCACCAATCATTTGTCTGATGTAGAACCTCCTGAAGGATATCTACATCACTGGTGGATTTGGTGATTGTTCCCAGCTTCAGCTATTAGCAAACTGTCATCCAGAGGCCTTCAAAATTTGCCTTGACTTCAGAGAAGTATATTCAAAACAGGAGTGGTCCCAGTACTGATCCCTGTGGCACACCACTATGCTGGATCAGGATTCACCCATTTTAACCACATGAGCCCTGTCCATGAGCCAGCTGGTTATCTAGCTGGTGACATAGGGATTTATGCCCAGTTTTGTGAGTTTATTTATAATAACAGAGTGGAGAATTGTGTCAAATACCTTAGCCAGGTAGAGATAGGCCCTCATCCATGGCCTTTGTTGTTGTTGTTGTTGTTGTTTGTCTTTTCGGCTTTTCATGGTTAGTGGTTGCCACAGTGGAACTCCGGTCCGCTAATATTTTGCAGTCAATTTTTATGGTGCTGAGTTGCCAGCCTGATGCCCAACCTTCAGTGAAGGCACGCCCATTCACACATGTCTTTCGTAGGCCACTCGACCTCAGAGAGGACATGCAGACTCCACACAGAAGGCACTCCATGGCCTTAGTGACTTTCTTAAAGAAATCCACTAGATTCAGTAGGCATGGCCTGCCCTTGACAATGACAAATTGGGTCAGATCCAGTGTTTGGAGGTCTCCTACGTCATTATTTATCCTTTTGGCAAGTATCAGTGAGTGAAACAGTAATCATTTTATGAACATTAATTATGCCCCATCTTAACCAGTACTGTAGCATAGAGGGGATAAAGGCCTGACCATGGCCTTGACATCTAAGGTGCTGGGCGGGGATGATAGGCATTCCTATCTTGAGAGAGGGTAGAAGGAGAATTTGACCAGGAACACACAAGGTGGTAAGATTTTCTTGGTGGAAACTATGAAAAATAAAGCAGAATATTTTCACTGGTGGGTGGATATGCTTGCTGATATCAGCCATTTGTGGAAGTTAGGGGTAGTCCACTGAACATCCCATCCAGGAGTGCTGCTGGACATGCTGAATAAATGAGTTTAACAAGTAGAAAACCGTATATTAACAGTGTGACCCTGTCATCTCCTAATGGCCTCACCCATACTGCAGAAAATCTGGGATTCAAGGATGTGTAGGTATGATCAGCTGATAATCGGCAGGGTGGAGAAAAAAGAGAGCCAAAAGTACTACATCATGTGTTAGAGTGGAGTTCATACCAGTCACAGTGTAAAATCACTAAAAGAATGGAAGATGACACTTGATTCAGCTTAAAAAAATGAGCAACTGAGAAATAGAAAACTGAAAACAAATGATTTAACATCAGTTTTGTAATATCATAGCTTGGAAATTTTACAGTAGTAATGGAGCAGATAGCAGTGTGGGTGTAGACACAAAGCTATTTTGTAGTAACCCATTAAAAGTTGCATTTATTTATGCATTCTGCAAAGCTTACTTTGTCCTGTCACAAAAATGGCACACAAACCAAAAAGACACCTAGAGAAAGTTTTGAATATTGCAAATTTACCAACCCACATGCCTTTAGGAGAAAAAAAAATAAAACTGCTCAGACACAGGGTAGCACGACTATCCCAGCAAACAAGCAATGAGTTTAAAACAGTAAACAGAACCTGTACTGGATAGTAGTGCACCCACGTGTGCACACACACACACACACACACACACACACACACACACACACACACACACACACACACACACACACACACATATGTCTACTGGGCAACTAAGGAGGACTGCCATAGGATGTAGGAAAAAACAGAACTGGACATGGGGGAAATGGAGAAATACAGATGCCACATAGAATTCACTCCAGCCAGGAGATCTATAGACTCAAGCACTGAGACACAGTCATGTTATCTGCAGAACCACACTGCCACCCAGGTAATATCTGATTAATGGTCATGTGGTGGCACAACCTATTCCAGAAAGCAATGAGAAAGAGACAGGAACAAGTCAACAAAGATAGGAAAGTCAAGTCACAAAACACTTCCACACTTCTCACAAAGACACCTAGACAGAGTTTTAAATTTTACAAATTCACCACCTGAATGCCTTTAGGAGAAAACTAAAACTGCTCAAAAAATCTCATGTAGACACAGGGAAGATATATTATCCAAAGAGGAAACATTCCAGCCAGGAGCCAAAACAGAGAATAAACTGCTATTAGGTGAGGACATAAATCAGTAGACCAAACCATGCTGTAAAACTAATATCTAATTAGTAATCACTGCTAGTTTTAGATGTTCTGCCTAAGTTAGCTACTTAAAAAAAAAAAAAAATATATATATATATATATATATATATATATATATATATATATATATATATATATATATATATATATATATATATATATATATATATATACACACACACACACACACACACACACACACACACACACACACACACACACACACACACACACACACACACACACACACACATACGTGTACATACATATTTAACATTTGTTTACTGGGAAAGTCCAACTTGGAACAAGTCAATTTTCAGCAGAGTCCTGGGAAGAAACACTCCAGACACATGTCATTGTAACATGGGTGGAAACTGGAGCAAACCCACACAAATGCAGGAAAGACATGCAGACTCAACCTCTTGCAAACCACTGCACCACCGCACTATATATATATATATATATATATATATATATATATATATGCATGGAAGATCGACATGCAAAACACCAATGCCAGAAGAACGATGAAGCAGATGACCGACAAGTCGTAATCCCGACAGCAAAAACATCGACAGGGGTAACTTGTGAGTGCAACCCGGTAAGTGTGTGATAGTGAGGGACTTAGGGTTAGGGTGCAGGTAAGGTAAGTGTGTGATAGTGAGGCACTTAGGGTTAGGGTGCGGGTAAGGTTAGTGTGCGATAGTGAGGGACTTAGGGTTAGGGAGTGCGTAAGGTGAGTGTGCGATAGTTACGGACCTTAGGGTTAGGGAGCAGGTAAGGTGAGTGTGCGATAGTTATGGACCTTAGGGTTAGGGTTTGGGTTAAGGTTAGTGCATAGATAGTTTATTGTAAGGTGTAGTGTGGGTTTTTAGGTTGTTGGTGTGCTTGTGCTGCTTGTGTGTTGTGTGTAACAGTGAACTTTTTGTTTTGTTAAGTGTCGGGATTGTGGTGTGTCGGACATGTGAACTTTCATGTTTTTGAGGTTTCGTTCTTCTGGCATCGGTGTTTTTAGTGTTGATCTTCCGAGCTGTCGATCTAACGTAGGGAACCCATATATATATATATATATATATATATATATATATATATATATATATATATATATATATATATATGTATATATAAACACACACATATACAATGCTATTTCTGTACTTCTGATGAAGAATAAGGCAAATTGAATGAGAGGGGCTGTTTACACAGGAAAAGGTATATTACGGAATATGCAGGAATATGTATACATAGTGCATATCATCTGTTTTGTGGCAGAAGATTTCATGCTGCAATGTTTTATATGAAAAATACTATGTACTAGATAAGCTATGATTCTGTGAAATTTAATTGTTAAGATATATTTAATTTTCCAAGGAAATTAAGCAATGCACTCAATGTTTTGTTGTTGTGATATAAATGACTGGGTTGCTTCATTTTGTAAATATAGTCCCCTGGATTCAGCATGCTCTGCTTGGTGTGCAGAAATAGTGCAAGACCTGCTGCTCTCAATATGGCCGACGAGCGATCTAGGAATGAGCTCCCGGGATGTGCACGAGCACTCCTACACTATTTATGCACAGACACAGCTCCTGTATGCTAATTACCCCATTTGCAGGTGAAAACCATGCAAATGAGGTGAATCAGTGATCCAGGAAGCAGACAGGCATCTGTGCAGGAATAGTGTAACCTGCAGAAATGTATTCAGTTAATAACCAAATACATTTCCTGCAAATTAAAAAAACGGGGGCATGACAGCTCCAAAGAAAGCATGTATTCAATGTAGTAGCATACCAATGGCCAAATATATGGCCATTGGCATAGTAAATAGTTGCAAAATTATAAAAAAATTATTTTTTTTTTTGGGCCGATTTCGTCCGTTTAAGCATATGGCAGCGGTGTGCAAATGGTATCAGCCCGAAAGTAAGAAAAAAAAGTTGGAAATAAGCTTTTAAACCAAAATCAGCATTCTGCCATAACAGATTCTGGCATGCATAACACAACAATACCATGGAATAGTGGTTGCAAAGGGGGAAGGCTGAGTGCCAGCTTTGTAACCATGCATTAGCAGTCAGTTTTATGCTAATGAGGAGATTGATACTGAATCACAGATTTCCCATCAGTGTTAGCTTGCACCCAACCATGTAGGCGCAGCAACACCATGGTATACGCATAAAAGGTAGATGACCTCGAAAAGGGGAGTGACGTGCATGCTGTAAGCTTATTGGAGCTCTGTGGCCCGTGTTTGCCCTTAGTTAAGCACAGCTAAGGAAGTGGGTGTGTCTGAGGCTGCCTAGCAGTGTTTACATTGCCTAAACGGGTGTGTGCAAGACGCACCAGATTTTAAACAAAAACAAAAAAACCCCAGGAAATAGCAGCTCTGTTCACATCTGAGCAATGGGTATGTGCGGCATGCCTCGGGGCTTAAACGGGAAGGCAATGGGAAGGTAAAACAGCAGCAGGAAGGCAATCAAGGAGAACTAGCATAGCTGGCAGGTGAAATGTATCAGAATCAGCCAATTACACAGGCAGCAGCCCAGCACACTACTAAAAACTATGCAAACACCTTTCAATCTGTTTTTTCCCCACAAACTCTACACCACTGGTATACACGGATGGGTAAATTTTACCTGGCAAAACTAACAAAATTATAGGGGCTGCTGTCGCTCTCATACATCAATATGTGGAAGAGGCTGAGGGTGGTGAGGATGAGAATGCTGATGACCAACCCACGGTGAGGAGAAGGAGAAGAGTGTACAGACCCAGGGTAACCTACCAGGGGCTACATGAGCTGGAGATAGTGGAGCCCTATAGGGTAGACAGGGACATCCTACAGCAAATTGTTGAACTGTGCCAGCCATGCCTCTCACACAAAACCAAAAGAGGGGAACCCATCCCAATGGATACCAAGGTATGTGTAGGCTTAAGAATACTAGCCACAGGTACCTTCCAAAGGGCAACAGGGTATATCTTGGGGATCTCACAGGCATCAGTATCCAGGGTACTCCACCAGTTCCTGGATGCCATGTCAGCACATGTCAGTGAGCACGTATATTTCCTCAACAGCGGTGAGGCATTGACCAGCAATATGCGTCTCTTCCACCAAATAGCAGAATACCCTGAGGTAGTGGGTGCTATAGACTGCATGCACATACACATCAAAGCACCACCTGGCGAGTGGGGTAGGGTCTACATAAACTGCAAGGGCTTCCCCTCCATCAACTGCCAGGTCGTGTGCGATGCCCAGGGCATTATAATGAATGTGTGTGCTGGCATCCCTGGAAGCTATCACGACTCCCACATCTGGCATATGACACAGCTGTACCAGATATTTGCCAATGGGGGCATCCCATATGGCAACCTAGTGGGGGAGGCCGGTTATGCACTGGAGCCATGGCTGATGACACCCATCAGAAATGCACACACACCCGAACAAGAACTTCATAATGAGGCACATGCACAAACCAGAATCATAACAGAGTGTGTGTTTGGGATGCTCAAGTCACAGTTCCGGTGCCTGGACATATCCGGTGGAGCCTTGCAGTACTCTCCAGCTACATGTACACAAATTTTCATTGTATGTGCCATGCTACACAATATGATCCTGCGGAAACAGCTGCAGCAGGAACAGCATGGGGTAGGGCCACACAGCCCCCACCATTGCCAAGGGCACCACAGGCATAGAGTGACTCAGAGAATGAACAATCTGAGCCTGCCCATGTAGGCAGAAGAAGGTGTGCCCAGTATGCCCAGGCTTTGGCAAAGAGGCAACACATAGCACATACACTGACAGGGTAGGAACCCAGGGAATGGCACCTTTCTCTGACTGTCACATACAGTAAAAGGGATGCTAAACATGACACTACCTGTGCTTTACCATGTATAGGGAGTGTACTATGTACATCTTTCATAATCAGCCCTTCAACACCATCCTCAATACTGGCACAGCCACAAGGTAAGTCACTCTTCCTGTCATTTGCTGAATGGAGTAGTATGTTCTGCTAGTTGCAGCTATGGTATGAATATGAGCATGCAAGGGAATCAGGTGGCTGAATAGGATGGCAGCAGATAGAGGACACCTATATGGGCAGCATGAAATCCATAACAAATACTGGTGTCAACAAAGTAGGCAGTACTAGGCATGGTGACAAATCCCACTGCAGTACATGTGGTGGCCCAAATGTGTGTCCATAGGATACACACATGCATGTCAGTGAGGCTCACATACCTAACAACAGCCTCAACCAGCAGGACAGGCATAGATGACCATAAAGAAAGGCTGTGTTAAAGGTCTCCAATTAATGGCAATGGAGAATAGCCCCCCTCCAAACCTACACAAACAGATTACAACAGGTCAGGCAGCTGTATGTTAGTTCTGCAGGGTAAGAAGTCTGAAACTGAACTGTAGGTCAATAAAACCTAAGATCTGTACTCTACTGATATGCCTCTAGTCTTCATGATAGGTCAGAATACAAAATGAAATGGAAGCCAGCAGAGTACCTGAAATACCAGTACAGTCATAGCAAATGTCTACAGTTGTCAGGTGTGCCCCCCTCCCCACCAGGACAATTATATGTAGAAATGCAGTAACATGTACATGTGGGTTTAATAACAGTGGAGCACAGATTATCTGAGCTGGCCCAATTTACAGGCTAGATTGTTGCATGTGTACAATATGCAGGTCTCTGTGTGTTAGGATGTTGTGTGTTGTATATTATGTGGAAGTGGTCAGCATGTAGGCGTGGAGGGTTGTGTCTCGGTGGCCTATGGCCAGTACTGTCAATGACAGGGCCATGTTCTGACAACTGCAGTGCCAACCACAATGCATCCCAGCAAGACCCAATTCAGCAGTCATCCATACTCATTGTTCAGATGTCAATATCTGTCACCATCTGAAAGATGGACATGCCATGAATGTGGGTCCAGAAATACACACAGTACACAGGTGGACATACCCTAGAGAAAGTATATGAAATGTAACTGTGAAATGCACACACCTTTGGAATTGTACATACAGGTTAACATTAGTTGTCTGTGTAGTATGGAATACTGATGTAGTCTGGCCAATCATTGGCAGACCACAAAAAGCACAGTTATGAAGTAATGAGAGACTGCCTATGTCCCTGCACAAGGCAGCATAACAGGAAGGTCCCAGGTATATCTGTGAGTCAGCTGCAAGAAGCTTCTGTATCACACATGCACTCAGCTCACCCCACCATCAGCCACAGGTTTATCACAGGTCATATCCCTGCTGTTGGGAATGAGTATAGTATGACCTACACTTCTGTATGGGAATGCCCACAGAATGCAGCATGCTGAAGAGGTGTCCCACATTGGTGTGTCCCTAGCTGTAAGCAGCACCCTGCCAGCATCCAGACCAATGGATTCATATGGACAGGAACTATTGCCATTAACACCTCACACACTTACCCTGTCACCCTAGGGGAATCCAGTGGCTCGCAACCTGTGACTGTAGGAGTGACAGAATGTACTGGCCTGCTACAGATGGCCTGCATCACTATGAAATGCCCTACAGTCCTCTGTCAAAGGCCTGTGTCTCACCTGTATTGCCAATGCATGCTATCTCATGGGGTCCCAACTAACAACATAACACAGTCCACAGAACACAAATGCAAGGCCATGTCAATAAATCCCAGTAGCATGCCCACCATGTCCTACTGCATGAACTGTGGACCAACCCCTAAATAACGCTGGGATGAAGGGACAACTATAGGGATACTTCGCAGATATCACTCGCATAACATTAGGAAGAGGACAGAATAACAGAGTGGGTGGGTGTAGAAGCATGGACGCCATGGAGTGTGTGAGATCTGCAACTCTGATGTGTGCCCATACTACCACTACCTGCAAACCCAGTAATGGGTGGCTACAAACCCACTCATAAGGGGAACTGACCAGATATATGAGCCCTGCCTTTGGGTAACCTGGGTGAATCTATACAGCTGAGAGGTATGGCCACAGCAGGATATGGCCATTCTGTTATGTCAACAGATGTACAAGCAGGGTATCCTCAGCCACCACAGTACCAAGGTGCTGGATCATTTACACAGACCCATCAGCAAGTGTCTGCAGCTACCCCCCCAGAATTGCATGAGTGTGCAAGAATATGTAGGCTGCAGACCACAATACTGGACACAGCTTCATTCATGTTCTTTTTCCTAGGAAATAACTGTGAGCTAATAAGTATATCTGTCAGTAGTTGATGACATAATACATCACAGTGTAAAACAGTACCTATGTCTGAATATCTCTGCTAACACCAACCATGTAACACAAGCAGCACAGACACATTAGTTACAGTATCCCATTACCTTTCGCCCATTGTAACTCCATATTGTCAACCTATCTACAAATATCCTGCAGAAACTGGTTTCTAGCTGTAGGTGTAGAACACCAAACCCTGGACTGGAGTACAAGCTATCTGGAATGGATTCATACACTCAATACAGAAGGTCATACTGGGCATGCTCCAACACATAGAGAAATGAAGTCCATGTCTGACAACAACAGTGGACTATACATACCTGTCAGTCGCAGATGTCAGTGCACGCACACCACATTGCACACCATTCATGCTTTGCACACCCATTGGATAGGAATACTTACACATATCCAAGGCCAACACACTATAACAGGTCAAAGATACACACACAGAGATGTGGGGAAGAGAGAGGCAAACAGTGACAAAGAGATTGCCATCATGAGGCCTGTTCCACCCACCAGACATCCAATTGGCCAATATCACATGATGTGCTAATTTCAATCAGTGTAAACATTTTCTTTTGGCAGTCCTCAGCCCTATAGTGTCTGTGGTGCTTGTGATAACTGTGTAACATGATAGTACAAATCAGTATTCATCTAGCATTTGTATACCCAGTCCTGTCAAATGTAAAGTTGTGTGTGACTGAGTGTTGTGTGTGTGTTTCCAGAGGAATGGTTTATGGCCCATTCACACACACTGCACTTCCCATAGCCCATGTTAGCACTCATACTGATGTCAGTCACCTTGAAATAACCCTCTGGTCAGTCATCAGCCCCATAATCTCTGTGGCATGTGTGATAACTGTTTAATGCTATAGTGTAACATATGCGTTAAGTAGGAGTTCTAATCACAGATATGGCAACTGTGAAACTGTGGTTGTAGAGATTAATGATTTTGAGGCCATTCACAGTCACTACACCTCCCATTGCCCTACTTTAGCAAATCTGCTGATGTCAGTCACCTTGAAATACGCCTTTGGATAAGGACCAGCCGTATAAGCTCCGTGACACATGTGAAAACTGTGTAATGTTATAGTGTAACACACCTAGTTATGTAGGAGTTCTAATCCCAGTCATGGCAACTGTAAAATTCTGTGTGTAGAGATTAATGATTTTAAGGCCATTCACAGTCACCACACCTCCTATTGCCCTACTTTAGCAAGCCTGCTGATGTCATTCACCTTGAAATACCCTTTTGGAGAATGACCAGCCCTATAAGCTCTGTAGCACATGCAATAATTGTGTAATGCTGTAGTGTAACATACTAATTAGGTAGGAGTTCTAATCCCTGACATGGCAACTGTAAAACTCTGCGTGTGTGTCTGAGTGTAGAAATTAATGATTTTGAGGCCATTCACAGTCACTACACCTCCCATTGCCCTACTTTAGCAAGCCTGCTGATGGCAGTCACCTTGAAATACCCCTTTGGAGAAGGATCTGCTCTGTAAGCTCCATGGTGCGTTCAATAACTATTTAATGCTGTAGTGTAACATATAAGTTAGGTAGGAGATCTAATCCCAGACATGGCAACAGTGAAACACTGTGTGCAGAGATTAATAACTTTGAGGCCATTCACAGTCACTACACCTTCAATTGCCCTACTTTAGCAAGCCTGCTGATTTCAGTCACCTTGAAATACCCCTTTGGACAAAGGCCAGCTCTGTAAGCTCCGTGGCACATGTGATAACTGTGTAATGCTATAGTATAACATACTAGTTAGGTAAGAGTTCTAATCCCATACAAGACAAATGTGAAACTCTGTGTGTGTGTGTGTGTGTGTGTGTGTGTGTGTGTGTGTGTGTGTGTGTGTGTGTGTGTGTAGCGATTAATGATTTTGAGGCCATTCACAGTCACAACACCTCCCATTGCCCTACTTTAGCAAGCCTGCTGATGTCAGTCACCTTGAAATGCCCCTTTGGACAAGGACCAGCCCTATAACCTCCATGGTGTGTGCCATAAATGCAGAGCAATGTAGCAGCAGTAGCTACACAGGTATGGGTTTGAGTCTCATCTGTGGCAAGTGTTTGTGTATGTATGTATGTATGTATGTATGTATGTATGTATGTGTGTACCTCAAAGATTTTGACCCCATTTACACCCAGTACACATCTCAGAGGCTGACTTTAGCAGTCCTGCAGATATTATCCACCTTACAAGTACCTGTTGCCAACCCTAAACCATGTCACGTCAATGGTGCATGTGGTAAATGCGTAACATAATGGTTCATAAAGATATTTTGATAGAGGTTTGAACCTCACCCCTGGCAAATGTAAATGTGTGTTTAGGGTAAAATTATTTTTGGGATCACCTAATACCAGTATTTACAAGGGCTGGTGATGTTCCTCACCTTAGAAGTACCTTGGGACAACATACATCCTGTAAGCTCTGTGGTACATGTGATAAATGCGGTACTCTGTAGTAACAACGCATAAATAGGAAAGGGTTTGAATCACAGTACTGGCAAGTGTGTGTGTCTGTCATCAGTATCCTGTGTGGAGGCTGCTGTGATTGTGTAATAACAGGGTGCATTGTGGGGTGGGTTTTGTTAAATTATTATATTGAGGACCTAGAATATGTCACAATGTTCACCTTACAAGGACAACAGATGTCAAACACCAGAGAGGCTGGTATAGACAATCCAAAGCCCTACATGTGACATTATGGATTGGTGAACAATATAGACAACCCTTGTATTACTCAGAGAACACTCTCCACCCATGTCTTATACAAAAACACACTTGGCTAGGCAACAACCACTATATTTATAGTTCCCTGCATATTGCCTCACAGATAGTAGCCACGGTGTGATTGCAGTAGAATACATGCCTGTTGACCACAACAGTGCCACTGACATCAGGAAGTACTCTGATGTGTTACATCTCCTGACTGAGTGTGTGTTATCCAGCAAGAAAAAGTACATGGCACCCTGTTCCATCCCTACAGTAGACAAATAAATGCTTACAGTGGTCCTATTGCTATGTTCCCCACTGGATGACTGCAACATCTGTAGAGTCTGCAAATGTAACCCACAAAGGGAATACCATGCCTTATACACATGGCCTGTATGGACAGACACCACTAACTCCACTGAATATCTGTATCATGCTATCATGCTGTCAATGTAGGTGCAAGCATGACCTCAGTTCCATAGCCAGGTCTCCCCAAATGAGGTTAGGAATGCTACATCGGAAGATAACAATCTGTACACACAACATGCCCCAGAAACCTTAAGTACAATTCCACATGTCAAACAACCTGTGTGTGGGGCATGTGCACAACCCAGACACTGTCCATGTTATGGAATATAGATCACATACATGGGAAGCAGTGCACATCACTGGCCACCCACAATAGTAATCCGGATGAGTGGATGGTGAATACAATACCCACCTGTGGGGACCACTCCAGGGACTACACCCCTGAGCCAAACTGGAGACCATTGTCATGTGGCCTGATGACAAGGTATTCCCTTTCCCTAGCCTTGTACAGCCTTCAGACCCATTCACCTACTACACACCTGTGAAGCAATGAACTTATGCATCTCAGTACTGGCAAGTGTGTGTGTGTGTGTGTGTGTGTGTGTGTGTGTGTGTGTGTGTGTGTGTGTGTGTGTGTGTGTGTGTGTGTGTGCATGGAGATTAATGATGTTGATGCATGCATATCTGTACTGCTTCTTACCAAAATTGGTACACCTTGTTTGCTGTAGCATACACTAGATCCAAGCCTGCTGAATCTAGCTTTGTTTGTATAACTTGAGCACTAATCCAGGCATTCTTTAAAGTATTCAATTGTATTTATTACTGCTTGGTAGTAACTTGATTAAAGTGTAGCTATCATTCCAAGTCTTTTGGATTAAGCACTTGGGCTTCAGACCAGTTGTTTTACATTAGGAAGGTTTGTGGCATGCACTGTGGTGGCAGGACAGGTAGCTTTCATCCTTCTAAGTTGGGAACTGCTGATTGAGAGCTCAGTGTCTGTTATTCCTAAAGTGTATTAGTTCTGGTTTATGCACTTGGGCTTCAGGCCAGTTATTTTACATTAAGAAGGTTTGTGGTCTGCACTCTTGTGGGAGGAGAGGCTGGACTCTGCCCTTCTGAGCTGGGAATTTCTGGTTAAAGATTTATAGTGCCATATTTTAACTGTTTCTTACTGAAATTGGTACACCTTGTTTGCTGTAGCATAGACTAGATCCAAGCCTGCTGAATCTAGCTTTGTTTGTTTGCTTGTTGTTTGTTTGCTTGTTATTTCCCTGTAACGCTAATTCCACCTAAAACGCGGCTTTTCAGCGCTTCTGTGGATCCCTAGTGATATCTGCATTGCTTACTGTACTTATTTCCTTGTTTCACTTGAAAGAAAGTTACTGTTTGTCGTTTTTGCATTTAAGTTACCTGTAACACATTGCACTTAAGTTACCCGGCACTAGCTCACTAAAGCAATTATATAAGTCAGCACTAAAAATTTAAAACATTACACCCTCACTCCCCATTGGCCCTTGTTTTCAATTATAAAGGAATTCCCAATATTATTCTAGCATGTCCAAAGGTCAGTTGTCAATCTCCTCTCCGGTCCAGCTGGTGAACCTGGGAATCTTGAGGCAATGTTACAACTGCCTCATGTACACAGACAACCCTCTCCTCCTCCCAACAAATTCCAACACATGTGAGAGATGCAACCATATAGCCAAACTGGAAGATAAGCTCTCTCAACTCAGTACTGGCATAACCAGTCAGGAGGAGAAGGAAACCACACTCACTACAATTCCAGTCTCACATAGACCTACCACAACAGCAAACCAAACACATAACCACACAAAAACATACTCGGAGGCTCTAAATAAAGATCTGCCTAAGCAGCAGAGACCTCCAAAGCAGACACCCAAGCAACCGCTACCCCAAAACAAAACACGTGCAACACATATCTCACAAAGCCAGTGTGCTGAACAGTCACAGCCCTTAAGGCTAAACAACACACCTGATACACTTGTAATAGGTGACTCTATCATCAGGCACACTGACGTCCCGCTCACCAGGCTGAACAAAGAGAGGGTCATGGTGAGCAGCCTGTCGGGCGCTAAGATCCGTCACATAACACAAGCACTCAGGTCACTCCAAGGCAAGTACAAATATGACTCAGTCATTGTCCATGCTGGTGTGAATGACCTGAGACGTACCTCCCTGGACTACATGAAAAGAGACATAGAGCAGCTCTCTGAGCATGTAGCCCAGGCCGGTATGACCCTGACCTTGAGTAGCATCTTACCCTCACCAAGAATGATGCCACAATATGAAGACAAGATGATCAATTTCAACAATTGGCTTAAGTACTGGTGTCATTCAAAGGGGATCCAATGCCTGTCAGCCTGGGATGATATGCTCGACAATCCACGATGCTTCGCTAGGGACTGCTTGCACCTGTCACCCCTGGTCTTTTGGATATTGGCAAAGGCTCTTGCTACCCCCATAGTGCCTTTTTTAGGCAAGGCTCAAAAGACAAACCCACCTCCATAGGTATCACAATGGATAAAAACTAAGAGTAATGCTACTCAATGCCAGAAGTCTAAAACTCAAGATGCACGCACTTGAAACTCTCCTTAGCATGGAGAATATCGATATCAGTGCAGTAACAGAAACCTGGTTCAGGGCTCCCGAGAGCACCCCAGCACTACCAGGTTATACCTCATACCATGCTTTTCAGCCCCAAAACTTGGACCGAACCACAAAAGGAGGGGGAGTATAGATATTCATCAAAGATATCCACACCTCCAGGTTGGTGGCAAATCACAAAGCATCAGAGACTATCCATGTGCAACTAACAGTGGGTAAAACTGCCTTCCAGTTCATTGCCTGCTACAGACCACCCTCCCAAACCCAGGAACCCCACTTGGCTTTCCTGAGAACACTGGAAAATATGAAGGTCTCTCCAAACACCATTATATTGGGTGACTTCAACTACCCAAACATAGACTGGGAGCATTACTCTAGCTCCAACACCCTAGCCCAAAGGTTCCTAGAATTCATAAACTCAAATGCTATGGAACAACTTGTTACCACTCCCACAAGAGGGGAAAACATACTGGACCTGATCATCACCAACATGGGGACTCTATGCTCCAGACCAGAAGTGTATCCCTCCCTGGTAAGATCAGACCATAAACTGATCTCACTGGATATTCACATCCCGACCCCACCCCCTGCCCAGAAAACCACAGTGAAAAACTTCTCTAAAGCAAATTTCACACTCCTCAAAACCGAAGTGGAATCCTTCAAAGCCTCCGGGCCTGTGGAAAATACGGCCCAGACCGCAGAATCCTTTATAAATGCATTCTATGAACACCTTCAGGAATGCATGGATCATGCAATCCCAAATAAAACCAAGACCCAATCCTCCAAAGGCAGACGTCCTGTCTGGTGGACCCCAGCCATAAACAAACTATACAATAGAAGGAGGAAGCTACTACATGATAGAGCAAAATCCCAAAAAGGGAAGGCATCTCTGATCAGTATTAGCAAAAACTACGGGCACTCATAAAATCGTCTAAGGCCAGCTTGAGAAAAATTGCACAGGACACTAAGGATAATCACAAGGCTTTCTTTAGTTATGTTAGGAACCTGGGTGGGAATTCCCAGATATGCTCAGAATTAGTCCAGAATGACAAAAATACACGAACCCACAGACATTGCCAACATCCTAGCTGAGAGGTTCAGCAAACTCCCTCCCCACCAAAAAGGGCAAATATCTATCCCAGCAGAGTGCTGCCCCTGACATCTCAGATGCTCAGGTAAGAGCCCTCTCCAAAGCAAAAACACAGCATCAATGGGAACAGACGGTGTCCCAGGCTGCGTCCTACATGAACTCCAAGAAGAGCTAAACCCAAACATAAAACTACTGTTCAATCTCAGCCTCACTACAGGATATGTACCCAAAGAGTGGCGTACAGCAACAGTGGTCCCTCTCCACAAAGGTGGTGCCTCAATGGACCCTGGAAACTATCGCCCCATAAGCCTGACTAGCTTGGTTTGCAAAGCTATGGAAAGGATCATCATGGACCTCATAAATAAAGATAGTGGGGACCTACAGACACTGGATCCTACCCAGTTTGGCTTTGTTAAGGGCAGATCCTGCCTCTTAAACCTGGTCGACTTCTTTGAAACAGTTACCAAGGCCATTGACAAAGGAAAGGTGGTCCACACAGCCTACCTGGACCTCGCAAAAGCCTTCGATACAATACCCCACTCGGGCATTATAGATAAGCTCACCAGCTTAAATATAAACCCCTATGTCACTAGATGGGTTGCAAACTGGCTCAAGGACAGAACCCATATGGTTAGAATTGCTGGAGCCATGTCAGACTCCAAACCAGTTACAAGTGGCGTCCCACAAGGCTCAGTCCTGGGACCTCTCTTGTTCGGTATATATTGCTCGGAGGTACAGGCCAACACAGAAGGACTGTGGCTGACCAAGTTCACAGATGACTGTAAACTGTGCACCATAATCGACTCTCCAGCTGACACAAGCATCCTCCAAAAGGGCCTCATAGAAACAAACAACTGGTGCCAGAGCCATGGCCTCAAGCTAAACGCCAAAAAGTGTATAGTCATCCCCTTTGGCAAAAACAAAGTGCCCACAAATTACCACATAGATGGTAATCCATTAAGTACAGAAGAAGTAATTAGGGACCTCTGGACCCAAGTTGATAGCAATCTCTCATTTGACAACCACGTGGCCAAAGTGGTTAGAAAAACATTTTATATAGCCCACCTAATCATGAAGGGATTCACATCTAGATTAGGGGAGGTCATCGTGCCTCTTTACTCATCCCTCATTAGGCCCCTTTTGGGATGTACCTTAACAAACACCTGCAGCAACTGGAAAGACCCCAAAAGTACCTCACCAAGAGGATCAAAGGGCTCAAACAGATGCCATATGCTGCCTGGTTAAAGAAACTCCAGCTCTACTCAGTGGCATACCACCTGCTCAGAGGCGACCTGTGCCTGACGTATAAAGCCATGTCCAACCTGGAATTAAGGGATATGTTGCACCTCAAAAAATCCAAATTCCTTCGAGCTACGCGCTCGAGAGACTTGAACCTCAGCACTGAAATAAATAGGACGTGCTGGAGGGACAGATTCATAAAATCAACAAAGTAGAACCAATAACAACTCCAAAAGCGAACAAGGGTCCAGTACCACAATAAAGTGCAAAAGTCAATTTTAATAACTGAAGAAGTCTGTGTCTCAGACGAAAGCACTCATGTTTTCAGCTTTATCAAGTTATTAAAATTGACTTTTGCACTTTATTGTGGGACAGATTCATAACTCAGAGGCTCCCTTCACTCTGGAATAAAATCCCAGTCCAGGTTAGGCAGAGTCCCTCATTGACTCTCTTCAAGAGGAATCTTGATGAGTGGATGGGAGATCGTAGGTTTATCCCGGGTATCACTTCTGTGTTACTGTTAGACAGAGGCACAGTATACTAACCTCGAAAAAGGGCATAGCAAAATTAATTTAAAATGGGTGGTGAAAGCTAAACATACTCTGGATAGGCTTATAAATGCCCTAGGCCAGATAGCCTAGTATGAACCTATGAACCTATGAACCTATGAAGCCATTCACAATCACTGCACCTCCCATTACCCTACTTTAGCACGCCTGCCATCATTCACCTTGAAATAACCCTTTGGCCATACATCAGCCATATAAGCTCTGTGACATTTTTGATAACAGTATAATACTGTAGTATAGCAAACTAGTTAGGTAGGAGGTCTAATCCTGATTTTGCTAACTATAATAATGTGTGTGTTTCCCTGAGAGAGTGTGTGTGTGTGTGTGTGTGTGTGTGTGTGTGTGTGTGTGTGTGTGTGTGTGTGTGTGTGTGTGTGTGTGTGTGTGTGTGTGTGTGTGTGTGTCTCCATTGACACCTGCTTTTGTGGACATGCACTACACTGCACTTATCCCTCCTTTAGCATTGTTGCTGATGTCACTCACCTTCAAAGATACCTTTGGACAACTCTTCAATATGTAAGCTCTGAGGCACGTGCAATAACTGCATAACACTGTATTAGCAAAACATAATCAGCTAGGGGTTTGAAACTCAGTATTGGTAAGTGTGTGTGTAATCAGTATCCTGTTTGGGGGTTGGTATGATTGTATACTGACAGAATCCATTACAGTGTGGGTTTTGCTACATCATTATATTGAGGACCAATATGTCCCATTGTCCACATTACAAGCCCAACAGTTTTCAAACATTGTAGAGGTTGTTGTAGACAATCCTCAGCCATAAATGTGTACAGCCATGTGCAATTACTATGTGACAGTATAGATTAGTAAACAATATAGGCAACTGTTATAATACCCAGATACCACTCTCCACCCACAGATCATACACAAACACACTTGGCTCTTACTCTCTTACACCTTTCCTTTCTTTGTCTCTGTCTCTGTCTCTGTCTCTCTCTCTCTCTCTCCCTCTGTGGTGGATGTGGAAAAGTACATCTGTTTTGCATAGGCAGCAGCTTGAGTTTTGTAAGGAATGCTCATGATCAGCTGATGGCCCCTGCATGAATTGTAGTCCCCCACTTGCTAATTGCATGTGGAACAGCTGTGGTATCATTCCTATAGCCAATTGCATGGAAA